>NW_023354952.1:0-1989 GCF_001411555.2 Juglans regia
GTTTGGGATCCCATTTTGAGTCCCAAGCATTTTTATGGATATTTTTTTTATTTAGTAATTAAGTAAGTATTTTTTAATGATATTATAATTTTTTTTAAATATCTAAAAATATAAAAAAACATTACATGAAAAAAAAAAAAGATAAAGAAAAGGCATTTAGCCTTTTCAGTGGGCAGTGTCGATAGCCACTATTGTTGGATCTAGCACTGTCCTTTTAATTTTTAATTTTTATGTTTTTTAGAATACTTGTTTTTAAAATTTTGTAGCTAAAAGTTTGTGCCTTTTTAAAATTTTGTATGTAAAAGTAGAATCCATTCTATTTTTAGTGTCGTTTAAATTGTGAGTTAAAATGAGATGAGTTAAGATAAAAGTTAAATAAAATATTATTAAAATATTAATTTTTAATAATATTATTATTTTAAGAATTTAAAAAATTGAATTGTTTGTTATATTTTGTATAAAAATTTAAAAAAATTATAATGATAAAACAAGATAAAACATTTTCACAATTCAAATTAGGGCTGGGCTCTGACTCCGACGGAGTCGGAGTGCTTGTTTCCGACCTCTGACTCCGACAAGAGTCGGAGCCAAATTGGAACTCCGACTCCGAACTGGAGTTGAAGTCCGACTCCGATCGGAGGTCGGAGCTCCGACCTCCTATAGGAGCTCCGACATAAGATCGGAGCTCGACGTGCGCTCAACGTGGCGCTTGAGCGGAACTCTTCTAGAGAGGTTCGCTCGACTTCTGCTCGACATGTCGCTCGAGCGCTCGACTTCCGCTCGACATGTCGCTCAAGCCAATGTTCAATATAACGTATGCTCGACTTGCACTCGATACCTCGCTCGAGCGCAAGTGTTCAGTAAAAAAAATTTCGGAGTCGGAGTCGGAGCTTCTTGGAGCTCCGACTCCGAATAGATATTCGGAGCTACTCCGAATTCTGACTCCGAATTCCGATGACTCTGACGAAGTCGAAGTCGGAGCGGAAGTCGGACGGAGTCAAAATTTTCAAAATTTTACACACCCCTAATTCAAATGAGGCCTTAACACCATGTTCAGAGTTAAGTGCCACATGTACTCACACACAAGGGCCGCAAGGCAAATGATTTTGGACAACGTCAGAGTGATTACCAAATGTGTCTATTAAATATGTACACTAATATAAATGAATTTTTTTTAAAGTATTTTTTAAACATCCTTAATTATTAAGAAAAATGATAAAAAAATAATATAAATTCTCTAATAATCACTTTCTTAACCATTAAAAAAATAAAAAAATATAATGGTTTGAATTCAGAGATGAGTTTATATGGATTGAAATGGTTTGTAAATAGTAGAATAAAAGTTGAATTATTTATTATATTTTATATTGGAATTTAGAAAATTTGTTTTGAGATTTGAAAAAGTTGAATTGTTTATTATATTTTGTGTAAAAATTTAAAAAAATTGTAATAATAAGATTGAATTAATTGATGTGAGTTTTAAATACAAACAAGACCTATAGTCATACTATCATTTTTCAATCAATTTTAAACGGCCCATTTTACTTGCGGGCCCATAAGAGATAATTTCACACAAAAATGTTATTACATACGTCAGTTTTATCCTTGATTAGAAGGAAAAAAAAAAAAAAGATGCGGCTACTATGCCGTCTAATTTTGACCGCTGGGATTATTGCCCAGCATAAATTCTTTTTGTTTTATTTTTTCTCATTTTTTATATATTTAAATATATTTAAAAAATAAAAAAATACGTTAATATATTTAAAATCACTTTCTTAATTACTAAATAAAAAAAAATTTTTTTGATCAGCGGTAAAATAGAAGTGTGGGAGGCAAAATAGTGTTTCTAAAAAAAAAAAAAAAAAAAAAAAAGGATAGGGGGTGCTGTTATGGCCCCACCTTATCTTCGTCACTGATATTGACCAGCGTCGGAGCTGAGAACTGTGGCTCCTACTAATTATTTCATTTTTTTTTTAAATTTTTTATTTA
>NW_023354953.1:0-343 GCF_001411555.2 Juglans regia
CATATTAAAAAATACGAACCCCCATCGGAGCATTATTCTTTCAGGTAATAGCGACTTAGGTTGTGTTGGGATGTTGAAGTGAGTTGAGTTGAGATGATAAAATATTATTAGAATATTATTTTTTAATATTATTATTATTTTGAGATTTAAAAAAGTTGAATTATTTATTATATTTTATATTGAAATTTGAAAAAGTTGTAATGATGAGTTGAGATGAATTGAGAGGAGTTTGACAACCAAACGAAGCCTTAACATTTTCCTCAGCAATAATATTTGAATTTGACGCCGCAAACAATAAATAAGCAGCAGCGGAGAATATTAGAAATTAAATCCAATAACAGCG
>NW_023354954.1:0-369 GCF_001411555.2 Juglans regia
GGAAAATGCTACATGCCCCGCTGGGGGCTCCCGCTGGGAGCTCCCGCTGGGACATGTAGCATTTTTTTATATATATTTTTTAAATTTATTTTTATATAGATATTTTTAATAATTTTAAATATTTTAAAAATAAAATAAAAATTATAATATTATTTAAAAATATTTTCTTAATTATGAAGTAGAATAAAAATTAATATTTAATGATTTGTATTTTACTTTTTGATTAAGTAAGTGTTTTTTTTTTTTTTCTGATTAAGGAAGTGTTTTTTAATGATTTGTTTTTTACTTTCTGATTAAGGAAGTGTTTTTTAATATTTTTTTTTTACTTTCTGATTAAGGAAGTGTTTTTTAATGATTTTTTTTTTTTTA
>NW_023354955.1:0-223 GCF_001411555.2 Juglans regia
TGTTTGACTTTTTTGAAGTTGTTATAAGTATTTTATCACAATTGTTCCTTCACAAAAGTTGTTCCCCTTAAAGTCTCATTTTTTTTTTTTTTTTGGTATATTTTATGGTCATTTGATGGGTGAAATTTTGTTTTAAGCATGAAGAGGTGATTTGGGCCATAGTTTGGGCAGTGTATGATATTTTGATAATTTTGACCAAGTTATTGGAAAGATCTTGGTATGC
>NW_023354956.1:0-935 GCF_001411555.2 Juglans regia
TTCTGATATTTTGTGAAATTATCACTTATCCATAAAAAGAGGTAGATTTTATTATTTTATATCTTAACAAGTATTGTGACTTTTGTAACGAAAGGAGGCATTACATTGGTGGTTTTATCTTTTGACAATTGATTAAAAGAAGCTCTCTTATGTGATTCCATCTTTTGAAGACTCCAACCGCCAAGAAACCTCTTCTTGAATTTGATCACGAACAATATCATTGTCTCCATAGCATTCTTCATTCCCACTGCAATCGTTCTCATCGTTGTCATCATCGTAATCATCATCATTATCTTGATCGACTTCCTCACATGCCTTTTCCTCATCATAGCTGCCTCTGAAATTTTAGTACCTATAATTTGAGGGCTACGAGCCGAGAAAAACTCTTCCCAACATAATAGATGCAAACATAATCTCACTGATTCTGTTCTTTGCTGTGCTCAAAACTCTCTTCTCTCACACTCTGCCTGGTATGTTTGGAGATTTTGGTGATTTTAGATAATCTGTAAATAATAGTAAAAAAATAATAATAAAATATTAAATAGTAATAAAAAATAATAAAAAAATAAAAAATAATAGTGAAAAATAATGGAATGATCTCACTACCCAAACAGGCTTATGATCTATTACTTCTGCCTTGGCAACATATAAAAGAAAAGAAAATCAAGCATCCTCCTAAAATAAATAAATTTCTTCACTTCGGAAAAAGAAAACTGAATGGATGTTTGGAAAAATATTGAACTTGTTACTTTCTTTTAAATTAGTAAAATGGTTTAACCATCAAAATATAAAATAAATTCACAAATTGACATTATTTTTTAATAATATATTAAATTATAAAATTATGATTTATTTCTATAAAATATATTTGTGGCCATAATACTTTCTCTTTAAAATATATTGACAGAGAAATTAATTTTTATGGCAAGATTGAG
>NW_023354957.1:0-583 GCF_001411555.2 Juglans regia
TAGGCCTCGTTTGTTTTGGGAAAACTTTTCATCTCATCTCATCTCATCTAATCATTACAACTTTCTCAACTTCCAATACAAAATAAAATAAACAATTCAACTTTTTCAAATCCCAAAACAAAAATAATATTAAAAAATATATTCTAACAATATTTTATTCAACTTTTTAACTTTAATCTCATCTCATCTCATCTCATCTCCGAAAACAAACGAGTTAATTGATTCCTATGCTGCATTTTAGAATGCACCTAACCAATAAAACAAGCTGGGAATTGGTCCACAAGCAAGCTAAGTAGGTCCTTCACCACAAAGACCTAAAAATGTAATCCCTTATCTCGGATTGTCTATTATCTCTATGATCTAGGGTTAATTTAGGTAGTAGAGAATATTCTATTATTATTTATTACTATTCACTATTATTTAATATTATATTATTATTATTTTATTACTATTTATAAAATATCTAAGATCAATACCTCACTATTTAAACACAATCTAAATACGCTGACCAGACATAGACAACGTACAAGTAACGTAGTACTCATAAAAAGATAGAATATTATTTGTGCGTTAAGGCCTAGGA
>NW_023354958.1:0-204 GCF_001411555.2 Juglans regia
TTCAAGCCCTTAAAGTTAAGACGCAGGTAGTGATACATTAGCACATAATGTATATGGTCGGTCATTCATCCACTTTTGGGGGAACATACTTCAGCCTTTAAACACAAACGCAGGTAGTGATAGATTAGCAATATTCAATCATTACATCTTACTCTGAATGGAAGAGCTGTATTCAATCATCGAAATTACTTTCAGGAATTGAGG
>NW_023354959.1:0-573 GCF_001411555.2 Juglans regia
GACAATTTTTTACAAGTAATTGTCAAAAAAAAAAAATCCATCATCCTATTGTTTTGCTCCCTTCCTCTGCAACCTCCTCAATCCGTCTTTTCCCTCCTTACAAATGTTGACGCGTGGGCCACCCACGCAATTGTAAAATGAATAATATTATGTGTAGTCATAAAATGTATAAATATGATATTATCAATTTGAAAAAAAATAAAATTTATTATTAAAAAATTAATTTTTTTCATATGTGTTTCATATTTATTAATTTTTTTTAAAACGACTGCACAACGCTTACATACTCACGATTAGAAATATCATTTCTCTTGTAAAATAATAAGGTCAATTGAGTTGAGATAAATTAATTTTTTTATGATTAATAATGAGTTAAGATAATAGAGTAAGTTTTATAGAACTTATTTAATATGAATTTAGATGTATTTAGATGTTAAAATAAATATAGATATATTTATAAAAAATTAAAAAAAATAATAGATCTCATGTATAAAGAGATTGATGAAGTAACTCATATTTGACAATAAGGTAATGAAGCAGCTCATTTGTTGGGTCTACAATAGAATCAATGCT
>NW_023354960.1:0-301 GCF_001411555.2 Juglans regia
AAGAGAGAGAGAGAGAGGGGCATGTCATCCTCTCGGAGAAAGCTCGTTATAATTGAATGAAGAGCTCTGATATTTACATGGAAGTCCCCGTAAATGGACAAAGACATTAACAGTAGAATAAAATCCAAAGGTCAGAGGCTTCATCAGCAGTGAAACTCAATGGCTAGCATTAGAACAGGGACGACCATATCTTCTCTACAAGAGAGGCAAGTTGTGTTGTGCACTTACATTATAGATATAGGCACCCCCAATTTGAAGAGTATAAAAGATTAAAATTATCTCGATTAAACAAAATCATATA
>NW_023354961.1:0-213 GCF_001411555.2 Juglans regia
CTAAGTCCCACATTGCTTAAGGATGACTATTGTATTGCCTTGGTCTCTCCTATATAAAGATTAGCCTAGGAGGCCAAATCAATCCAATGACTTGAATATAATTTTAAGTCTTTTATAAATTGTGTATATTTATATACAATATATTTATTTAATATATATAAATAATTTTTTTTTTTTAATGTGGGGCGGGGCGGGGCCCCCCTGGGGTCATCC
>NW_023354962.1:0-1233 GCF_001411555.2 Juglans regia
CAATGACTTTAAAAGACGCCAAAAATCTCGGCTTAGTGCTGGGTTTTGTGGAGCCCAATTTTATTTGTGGGCAACTGGTCGAGGACTCACCCAATCGGCTAAAGATTCATACCCTTTTTATGAATTTTTATAGAGACTTAGAGCCATAGAATAGTCAATAAAGGCTTGGGCCTAATAGTTCTAAGCCAGATAAATAATATATGCAAACTTTTCTGAATTTTTCATCGAGACTTAATAGCTCTAAGCTAGAGATTCAACTCGTTGCATGTGCATATGTATTTATATCTCTTGTTTGAGATTGGGGTTTTTTATTGTCGTGTGTGTGTGTGTTTTTTTCTCTTCTACGACTGACATTATAATTTCAATTAGGATTAGTAAAACTTCTACAACTCTATGGATGTGGATATAGGCACACCGCAGAATCACGTTAATGTTGCGTCGTGTGTGATTGTGTATTATATTTCTATATTCAACTTTTTTCTTTTTTTTTTTGTTCTTATGTTGTTCATAACAAAAGTTTACTCCTAATTAATCGAGTTTTGCCTATGTTTGCAAGCGAGCACTATATTTTTGTCGAGCATCTATCTTCATTGACTCCTTATGTCTCTCGTTAGGTCTCATTTGGTTACACAGTTCAGATGAGATGAGATGTTTTATTAAAAGTTAAATAAAATATTATTATAATATAATTTTTATTTTGAAACTTGAAATAGTTGAATTATTTATTATATTTCATGTGAGAGTTTGAAAAAATTATAATGATTATACGAGATGAGATAAGATGCGATAATTTAATTTTGTGTAATCAAAACAACCATAAAGCTTTGGCTTGATTATGGTTCGGTGCCAGTAATTAACTTGTGACTGTGATAGATAGGGATGGTTCAGTGAAAGTTGAGGTTTAAGGTGACAAAGATTTAAATGAAAATGTTTTTCTTAAAATTTAATAATATATTCTTTCATGCTTTGAGATCTAAAATTATTGATCAAACTTTTTGCATTTAAATTATTGATATATTTTTTTACAATCAATAATATTTCTAATTCATTTATTTAATCAAATATGCGTGTAGTTCTATTAATTTCACTTTCAAAAGCTTTTTCTATAGAAATCAACAAACTGTTTGATTCTCTGTTTAATTCGGTCTATTTTCAATTTTGTTTCACTTTTTAACTTTCCTATTCGGATTGTAGCGAAAGTTATTGGATATAAAATGAACTGAAGTTTTGTTA
>NW_023354963.1:0-288 GCF_001411555.2 Juglans regia
ACCAAAATTATAATATAATTTAAATAATAAATTAAAATTTATAAATATAAAAAAATTTAAACTCATTAGAGTTAGATTTTGGATTGATTTGGCCTCCTAGGCCACTAAGTCCCACATTGCTTAAGGATGACTATTGTATTGCCTTGGTCTCCTATATAAAGATTGGCCTAGGAAGCCAAAACAATCCAATGACTTGAATATAATTTTAAGTTTTTTATAAATTGTGTATATCTATATACAATATATTTATTTAATATATATAAATAAATTTTTTTTTTTTAATGTGGG
>NW_023354964.1:0-546 GCF_001411555.2 Juglans regia
TCTCTCATCCTCCACACACTATATTTTTTAAAATTTTAATATTTTTTTTTAAAGTTTTTTGAGTTTATTCTTTTTAAATAATTTAATTTTTTTATTCATTATTTATATATTAAATATTTGATAAAATAAAAAAATAATAAAAATTTAAAAAAATATGACGTTTAGAGATGGTATAAATAGTAAGAAATTGTTTAGATTTTTTGTGCAGAAAAATACGTAAGGCGGCGAGAAATTAAAAAAAAAAAAAAAATAGAGGAATTAGTTATCACGGAAAGAATCTCAACGACTACTTATTCATGCTAGAGTCCCTGATGATGTTAACGGAAGAACTGGTCGGACTGTTTCAAAAAAGGGCAACAAAATTGGTCCGAGCATGGCCCAGCTTATTGAAGATCACATGACTTCCTCATTTATAATTTAGAACGTCATTTCTAATTATATAATTTTATTTGGTATAGTCTATAATACACATACTTTTAGATTTAGGGATAAGTTGAGATTTAGGGATGTGTTGAGATAATTTTAAATGAGTTAAATAAAATATTA
>NW_023354965.1:0-315 GCF_001411555.2 Juglans regia
GAGAAAATATACTTACAACCGTGAATTGCGTAACCGCCGCGTAATCGCTTTGAAAAAAATGAATAAAACATGGGATCCACATGAAAAAAATTAATTTTTTAATAGTTGACCCCACTCTTTTTCAAAGTGATTACGCGGCGGTTACGCAGTTCACGGTTGTATGTAGAATTACTCTATTTGAAATGCAGTGATTTAGTATTAAAGTTGAAAACTATAACATCAAAGAAGATTAAAAATTGAAATGAAAAAACGATAAAAATATTCCATAATATTTTTCGTTACAAATATTAAAAATAAAATACAAAAATTGATAGA
>NW_023354966.1:0-253 GCF_001411555.2 Juglans regia
AAAACCAATCAGCAATTAAATACAGTGTAATGTGCTAGTGTAAAAATACATTAAATTCACGAGAATTCTTTGAAAAAAATACTTACATTGCTATATAATGATTTCCGAAGGATCACGAAACTGCAAGAAGTGGCGGCTCAGCAACGTCACAGTGTAAAATACACTGTGGCCGGGGGGCTCAAAAACTCACTTTTCAACGGGGACAAACCAAGACCCAAAATTGATAGGGGAGGGCCTAGAGAGGGCGGTGAAG
>NW_023354967.1:0-5217 GCF_001411555.2 Juglans regia
GCTTAGAAGTTGTTAGAAAAAATATTGGTATTTCCCTTTCTCAAAGGAAATATGCCTTAGAGATCTTATCAGATACTAGGTTCTTAGGTTCCAAACTTATTAAAACTCCCATGGAACAACACCTTCAACTCTCTCAGGTTAATGGCCTTCTTGTAAAGGATCCTAAAGCATATAGAAGATTGGTGGGCAGATTGCTTTATCTTACTATCACAAGGCCAGATATCACTTTTGCAGTCCACACTTTAAGTCAGTTTATGGACTCTCCTCGACAACCTCACCTGCATGCTACTCAAAGAGTTTTACAGTACATTAAGGACTCACCTGGTCAAGGCCTATTCTTTTCTAGTAGTTCCAATCTTCACTTAACTGCATTTGCTGACTCGAATTGGGCTGGATGTCAAGACACCAGAAGATCCATCACAGTTTTTTGTGTTTTTCTTGGCACATCTCTTATCTCATGAAAATCCAATAAACAGTCCACAATTTCCAGGTCCTTAGTTGAATCAAAATATCATGTCATGGCCAATACAGTTTGTGAAATAGTGTGGCTCATTTCCTTACTTCATGACTTACAAGTACCTCATTCTCAAACTGCAGCTATTTATTGTGACAACAAGGCTGCCATTCACATTACCACTAACCCTATTTTTTACTAACGTACAAAGCACATAGAGATAGATTGTCATTTTGTTTATGAAAAGATTCAAGCAGGAGTTGTGAAGCCCTTTCATGTTTCTTCTCATCATTAATTAGTTGACTACTCTACTAAACCACTAGGCTTTCCTCTATTCTCTTCCTTAATGTAAATGTAATTTATGCTTGGTAAGGATTAGATGCGTATGCTGTTATGAATAAATATAATCTAATTGGACTCTAGGACTGCAGTGATCCGATAAGGATAAATATTTGAATTATAGCTCTTATCAAATCTTGGTTATATTATAAGATAAGAGTCAACAAGAGTCCTTTGTGTGTTTCAAGTCTAAAGAGTCAGTTAAAGAGATAAGTATGCAAGTTTTATTGAAGAAACTGAAACAGACTTGAAACAGAAGAAGTGATCCAGTCTGAGATGTTTCAAATAGTTAGCAACGTATCTGTTAGCAGAATCATTCTCCAAATCAATTACTGCATTGCATATTTATAAAGGAGTCGGCTAAAGGTTTATGGACACTTGGACCGCACGTATTCACAAGTATTTGAGAGTTTGAAGATCTGGGTAGAACTTCAAGAGATCGTGCAAGAGAAAATTCTCAAGAGAATGATTTTCCGAAAAGATTCAATCCGTGAGATTGAGTGAGAGCATACTCCAAGGGGGAGTTGTTGTGTTCAAGTTCAACCACTAGAAGTTCCAGTAGGAAATATAAAGATTGGAGAGTGTCAGAGGTTTTGACTACCTACTGTTGTAGAAGACAAGCGGGTCGCGTGTCTTGGGTAAATATGTCGAGTTACAAAGGTTTTGTAAACATCTTACTTGTAAAACTCTCAATCGATAAAATTGGTTTTCCTGTGTTTGGTTGCCCCGTAGGGTTTTTACTTTTGAAGAGTTCTACAAAAGGCTTTCCTTCGTAACCAAATTATTGTGTTAATGCTCTTAATATTATATTTTGATTACCAAACCGTGCTAACAATTTCTATTGATCATTTACTTGCATAATTAGGGGTACTTAAGTAATTTCAATTGGCATCAGAGCGTAGTTCACTCAAACTGAATGAGACCCGTTCCCCTAGAAGATCATGGCATCACATCATCACCACCAAATTTTGATGGTGATAATTATGCTTACTGGAAGATGAGAAATAGAGCATTTCTAAAATCGCTTGATGAGAATGTCTGGCTAATCGTGGAATCAGGATGGACAAGACCCACTATACCTGTAGAAAAATGGACCAAAGAACAATCAAGCAGCTGTAATTAGAACAATAAAGGTCTAAATGTCATTTTCATGGCAGTATCTCCTAATGAATTCAAGAGAATTTTTATGTGTAAAACATATAAGGTTGCTTGGGACATTTTGGAAACCACACATGAGGGGACCAAAACGGTGAAAAATTCCAAATTACAAATATTGACCTCAAAATTTGAGGAAATAAAAATGCTGGAAGATGAGACTTTCAATGAGTTTTATGCTAAACTGAATGACATTGTTAACTCCAGCTACAATCTCGGAGATAAGGTAAAGGAGGCACAAGTTGTGAGAAAGATTCTGAGATCTATGCCTGAAAGGTTTCGAGCAAAGGTGACAGCCATAGAAGAAAGCAAGGATTTAGACACAATTCGGGTAGAAGAACTGGTAGGTTCTTTGCAAACTTATGAATCTACTCTTCCACAACAGAAGAAAAGTAAATCCATTGCACTCAAAACTACTAAGGAAAAAAAAACAGTCTGATGATGAAGATCTGTGTAATGATGATCTAGCACTTGTGGCCAGAAAATTAAAAAATATATATATGTTTAATAAAAATAATTATCGTAAATGGAAAAAGGGTAAGATTTTCACTAAAAAGAACGAATCTTAAAAATGGAATAAAGACAAAATCGAGTTTAAAGATAAAGTCCAATGTCATGAATGCTCTAGTTTTGGTCACATAAAAATTGAGTGTCCAAATTTTAAAAGGAAAGCAAAAGCTTTGCATACTACTCTAAGTGATGATTCTAAATCTGAAAGTTCAGATACATCCTCTGACAATAAAACTGCCTTTATTGTTTTTTCTACTTCTATTACTAATTATGATGACATGAGCAAACTATACTACTTTAACCAAAAGTTTAAAACATGCATTTATACAACCAACAAAATAAGACAGCCATACAAACAAAAGATCACAATACGATTTCTTCCACCCTTTCCCAAAATAATACAATCGAGATAATACCCCATCTCGACTTGGGGTCGTGATACACACAAATCCACATGATATCACCAGTACACAAAAACCCAGTTTTCATTTCCCACAACATGGCATAACACAACACAATTAAATAATCATACAAATGGTAATTACGGTAAAAATGCATATGCGTGATAGGCAGTATATTGGATGACATTGTATAACACACATCAGACAATATACAACTTCACAACAATCACAATATTTCACAGTTTCACAAACCCAACTACATTCGTAATCTCATCCTCCATCAGGCCCACGGCCTAATTTCCAACCACTACTACGATATCAAGCCCAATACTTCATTGAGCCCAAAGTGCTTCTCAACACAACCAGACTGCACACAGCGTAAGAGATAAAATTATGTTCTAAACTCAAGGGTTGCATTGAAGAAGTACTTACGACACGGATAGGAAAATCTAGAAGATCGAGTGTGCATAGGTCTACGGGTCTGCGATTGGATGAGTGCGTGCATCCCTAAGCAGACAGACACAAAAAAGTTAGATTACCGCAAAAAAACAAACCAAAAATTAAATGCAAATTAAGGCAGATTTGGCTCACAGAGATGACGCCAAAAGTGGCAGAGCAGTGGCTAGCCAGCGGCAGATTTAGGCCAAACAGAGGGCTTTTGATGGGTTTTTCACGAAGAGGAGGTAAGATGTGGGGTAGTAATGGCTGGTTGAGAGATTCTCGCGCTGGAGGGTGGCGGAGCACGGCGGGGCAGTTTCGAAGGAAAAAGATTACGGGAGTGGGAAGGGGAAGGCCAAGGGTGGTTATGCAACCACTAAAATGTCGCTGACAGTTGAGGCTCACGGCGGCACTAGGTCGAAAGACATTCCTAAGGCTACGGGAAGGGGGATTCGTGAGAGAGGAAAAACGGTAGATGCTTACCGACGGGGTGTAGAGTTACGGCGTGGGTGGCAGCTCGATGGGTGGAGGATGGCGCAAGGTGGCAGATCTGGCCGTGCACGGTGGAGACCCGAGAGGGAGAGAGAGCATGAGAGGGAAGGAGAGGCCAACGTGGCTTAAGAAGGAAGGTATGGTCAAGGGGTGGAGGTCCAGCGTGCACGTGGGTGGCGACTTGCAGCTATAGGCGGCGGATCTGGGTCACGATGTGGGGAAACCGTGTGAGAGAGTGAGCTATGTGAGGGGCAGATCGAGGAGACGAGCGGATGGGTTCGGTAGAGGGGAGGGTCGCCGGCGTGAGGAGCTCAGTGCAATGGTGCCGATGGCTACGACAGCGGTGTTGCTTGTGCCGAAGGAGGGAACCCGTGCGAGAAGGAAAGGGGAGGGGAAGGGAGGGAGCTGCGTTGTGGGTGGGTTCGACAACGAGGTGGTCAACGGTGAGAGGAAAGGCTGTTGGTAAGGTGGTGGTGGTTGGACTGTGACGGTGCCACCGGGCATAAGAGAAAAGGAGAATCGGTAACGAGGAGGGGGCATCAGCTAAGCTAAAGGGAGAGGGAGGAGAGAGAGGGAAAGTGGGGAAATGGGGGGAATTAGGGTTTCTCTTGGGGATTTAATCACAACCATCCGTTTAGGGGTCCTTAGATTAATCTAACGGTGGAAGTTAATCTTGAAAAATAAAATAAACAATAAAAATACTAATGAATAAATTAAAATACCCTAATTTTTTGGATCTCACACCTACCTTACACGTATAAAGTGAAATGGAAACCTTGCCATGACTAAAGTTCTCAATAAATGGAACGTTGCCCCTAGTCCCGAAGCCAGTTCTTGGTAGTATATAAAAATTACGCAACCTTTATCCACACCTTGTGAGCAAGGTTCTTTAAGGTGGGAGGGATTGTTAATATATAGCTTTGTGGATAAGGATCTTTGAAGTGCGGAGGAATATTGCAGTGTGACATGATGAAGATGAAACAGTGGGAGATAAAATAAGGAAGGAAAGGCTGAAACAGTGCGTAGAAGTAATCAAATAGGGCGTTTAATACTTTTGTATGGGCAAACATGTGTAATAGTTGAGTGTATAAGGCAGGAAGGGAAAACGGAAAGGATCATCAGAATTTAGTTGAAACTTGTTGGTGGTTAGGATTTCCTCCAAAATATCTCATTCTTGTGCACGTTAATAAAGATTCAGTTCTTCTCATTTTCTTTTCATTTTGTTTTTGTTTCATTACGTAAGGGAACCCATAACAGAATCATTGACGTCCGAATAAAACACCAATTATATATGCTGCTTGTTATTTTATCTTGTTTGTTCTATTATTCCTACCTTATAGTGGTCATGTCCTTAAATCATTCCCACCACACATGTACGTAATTTATGATCTCTTATTCATTTTAGGACTTTAAAGTCCACATAAGAAT
>NW_023354968.1:0-354 GCF_001411555.2 Juglans regia
CACTTCTCTGCAATAGTGTTAATAAAAATCACCTAGCCCACTTGTATGCTATAAAGAGGAGGAGGGACTGCTGGGTGAAAATAATTATTTGTGCCATATATAAATAGAAGGGGTTGAAAGTGCCTTGCTAGGTACAAGCGATTTGGCGCACTAAACTGCGTACCGACATTGATATGATTTTTTTTATTATTATTGAAAAAAAAATAAAAGAAGGAAATTTTTGAGAGAATAAGAAGTTACATGTCTCACAAAAATCATTTTTATCTAAATTCATAGTGTTTCATTAAACGAATATCTTATATATCCGTATTAGTGCGCGGTTTGATACGCGAACAAGAAGATTTTTCCTCTCTC
>NW_023354969.1:0-315 GCF_001411555.2 Juglans regia
TTGTGCAACCGTCGCGTAATCGTTTTGAAAAAAGTAAATAAAACATGAGACCTACATGAAAAAAATTAATTTTTTAATAGTAAACAATAGTGCAAGTTATGTGTGAATGAGGTTTTTTTTAAAAAAAAAAAATGCTTAATGTCTATGTAATAGTGCAAGTTATGTATGAATGAGGTTTTTAAAATAATAATAATAATAATAATAATAATAATAATAATAGTCTTCCAAAATATGATAAAAAATGTAAAAATTTTTTTTTTTTTTTTTTTGCCTAAAAGAGATAGGTCAGTCTGATGGAGGAAAGAAGGAACGGAA
>NW_023354970.1:0-1114 GCF_001411555.2 Juglans regia
CTGACCCTTTTATAGAGTGATGGCTCTTGAATTGTGGGCGAAGATCTTGACGACGTGGGACTCATTCTTCTCTCTTTTCTGTCATCTGTCACGATTAGTAGGTGTTGGGCTACGTTTGGCGTTTTTAATCTCTTGGGCCGATTTATGATAGAAATAATTCTTTTTATAGTTTTATGGGCTTTGGCCCACGGTTTGTTGAACTCACTCATCATGGTTCTCGTTTTTATTTTTAGGCCACCCAATGACACTATTCCCAACCCCTTAGAACAAACAATTTATAGTATCTTGTACGAGCATTCTCAATGACTTATATATAATATAAAAAATTTAAAATTATTTAAAAAATTGTTCATAAAATGAGTTCCATTCGAGTATATAAAATAACATTTAAAATACAAATTATTACAGTAACCCGCTACATGTAGCGGATACTATTCATCCTTCAAACAAGTTTGTTATTATTTATACTTCATTTACTCCCTCATTTATTTTTACTTTTACATTTCAATACAAATTTTTTTTTTTATTGTTCATCATTTAAAACACCTCTATTTTATTTTTTTTCTAAAAAAATATCTTAATATTATTTATCCAATTTTTTCATATTTTGATTTTATTTTTTATTTTTATTTTGTGTGTAGAGGACTGAATTATAGTACATTTTATATAATAATATATTGCAAATATAAATATATATATATATATATATATGGATATTACAAATTTATTGGTAGAAAGAAAATGTTTAAAAAGAATAAAAAATATTATTTAAATAATATAAAGAAAAAATAGATAACCTGATGAGAAATTCTATTTACAATCTTGAGTGGGGTCCAATTGACGAATGAGGGTAAAAGAGAAAAAAAATATCATTTTAAAAATGATATTATTGTAATTTTAAATTTTTTTTAAACATAATTGTATGGGCTTGTCTTAGCAATTCCTATTTGAGGATTGTATGTAGACTAACTCTAAACTGATATATGATATATTGTAAAAATTAACATTTAAAATAGAAAAAAGTGAAGTTTGGTGATATACTTTAAAATATAATATAAATGAACAATTACAAATGCTCTAATATAAGGTACCCTATGTGAATAGGTTGAGATAG
>NW_023354971.1:0-1023 GCF_001411555.2 Juglans regia
ATAACTCTCCACTCCTGCTTAGCTAACATAGTCATATTGAAAGTCCTTAGATCTTTGAATCTCATACCTCCTGTTCCTTTTGGTTCACACATCTTACTTCAACTAACCCAACGAACTTTATTCTCATATTTTCTTTGACTCCACCAAAACTTAGCCATCATATTTTTCAAATCTAAGCAAAAATATTAAAGTAACTTAAAACAACTCATGGTATAAGTAGGAATAGACATAGCCACTGTTTTGATAAGAACTTCTCTTCCCCTTGGGATAGTAACTTTTCCTTCCAACTCTGCACTTTCCTCCAAACTTTATGCTTCAAATCAGAAAAAATTGCATTTTTGGCCTTGCTAACCACTAGAGGCAATCCCAAGTATTTGTCATACTGCCGAAGAGTTTGCACACCCCAAGACCTTATTAACTCCTCTTGTCGCCTTATATCAACTTTTCTACTAAACACCATTGCAGTTTTCTCCCTATTTACTTTCTGACCAAATGCTTTTTCTTAAGTACCCAGCAGTTGTTGAATTCTCTAATTTTCCTCCATACTTGCCTTGCAAAACAAAACATTATAATCAACAAATAAAAAATGATTTATTTTTGGAACCCTTCTACAGATTCTTATCCCCTCCTCTAAATTATTAGTAGCAGGCCATTGTAAAAGAGACGTCACACTCTCAGTACGTAGTAAACAAAAATAAGAGGATAGAAGATCCATTTGTCTTAAGCCTCTAGATGGAAAGATTGAGCCTTTTGATTCACCATTAACAAGGATAGAAAAAGAGACAGATCTCATACACTATATAATAATCAACTACACCCACCTGTCATCAAAACCCAGTTTTGTTATTATCTATATCAAAAAACTCAAACTTCACTCTATCATATACCTTACTCATGTCTAACTTAAGAGACATGTAACCATTTTTTCCATATCTCTTTTCTAAGAAAATGTATCAACTCATATGCAACAAGAATATTATCAATTATAAGTATTCCCGGGACAAAAGCACTTTGTGAAGAAGA
>NW_023354972.1:0-251 GCF_001411555.2 Juglans regia
GTTTTGTTTTGGGTTTTTTTTTTTTTTTTTTTTTTGGCGAGCGATGACGCTGGGATGGCTTTATTGTTTTTTGTTAATTCTTTGGATCACGGTATTTTTCCGTTATAAGTAAGGGTTCTTTTAATAAAATTAGGAGGAGGTCACTCATAGACAAGTAACCTCGTTTTTTTTTTAAAAAAAAAAATATTAATAAAGTTATATATTTTTTAATTTTTTTAATAATAAAAGATGTTAAAAAATAAAAATAAAAA
>NW_023354973.1:0-238 GCF_001411555.2 Juglans regia
GAGTAAAAATAAACCTTACAGGGCTAAAGATTTGTTTTGTGACTGAGCTTCATTTACATTTTCTTATTAATACAATTTATATATTTTAAACAGAAAAATAAACTTTTGAAGATAGACTTTGAAAGCGTATTGGAATTTTTGTGAGTTTTTAATTTGCATTTAATTAGTGAGGTGATCTCAGATATTTGGTAAATAGTAGTAAAAAAATAATGATAAAATATTAAATAATAGTAAAAAT
>NW_023354974.1:0-251 GCF_001411555.2 Juglans regia
TTTGAGGTCTGACACTTCTGTTGGACTGACCATTTGCATATCCATTCCAAATCAACTTATTAGGACTATTGCTACATTTTACAAGTAATTTTTTTCATGATGTCAGCTTCCTCCCTCAAGAAAATTCCTTAAATAAGAGATGTTCTCCCTTGCTTTGTATTAGGATCAATTTGTTCTTGCACTTTAGCATTTCCATCCAACACCTTAACTGCACTATGGATGAAGATGATTTTGGAATCCACTTATCTTTT
>NW_023354975.1:0-484 GCF_001411555.2 Juglans regia
TCTCTCTCTCTCTCTCTCTCTCGCCATGACGAGAGGAAGAGGCAGCTTACGGCTCGCTGGACTTGTGATGGTCCTGATTGCTGCTCTGCTCCAACTCCCTCAAACTTTCAGCCTCAAGGAAACTGCTCGGCATCACTCCTGTGCACCATCGTGTGGCAATCTCACAATAAGCCATCCGTTTCGACTAAAAGGCGATCCACCAAACTGCGGAAGCCCATGGTATGAACTCTCATGCGAGAACAATTCCACGGTGTTATACTTGTTTGGTGGAAAGTTCCTCGTACGACAAATTAATAACTCCAGATCCACGATTCGAGTTGTGGACGCAGGCATATTTGATCATCAGAAGGATAATCACTCCACCTTCATCCCTCGTTATTTTCTAAACCATGCTAACTTCAGTATTTTGTCGAGTGTCTATAACGCATATTATTTAAAACTGACAAGATCATTTTGGCGAAGAACTTCAGAGCTATCAAACGTC
>NW_023354976.1:0-886 GCF_001411555.2 Juglans regia
TGCTACCAACAGGTTTGCCCTTTACATTTTTCAGTTTTCTGGATGGCTCAGCACTTTTTGCTGCATAAAAAATAATTAGTATATTAGGTTACAATGATTAAGAACAAAACAATCTGGGGATGAAGTTTGGAAACACCGCCCCCCCCCCCCCCCCCCCCAAAAAAAAAAAAGAAAAGAAAAAAAAACCCTTTTTCCTCAAAAAACTGACAATATATTCAACTCACTAATTATCAAAACTCCTAATAGATGAGTCCGATCTAAAAAGGAACATAAATGGGCAGCTTCAAGGAAGTTGCGTGGTGCATTGATTAACTTGCATAGGTTGCATGCGCCACTGTTAAGTTGCATATGGCATGTATTTGGCGCACAGGTCTAGGTTAGACATCACATCCATCCATTTATGCTGCTTTGTGCAGAGATCACCATATTGGCATATTGGTATGAACATCCTATATCAGGAAAGACAGTAGCTAGAATACCACAATCACTATTTGGGGACAAAAAAAAAAAGAGGAACTAGGAAATGGCCTTTCCCTGGAATCAATCTGGTGACTAGCATGTCAGAAGAACAATGGTCTAGCTGAATAGAACACTTGAAAAAACTTAAACCAATTTGAATTGTTGAAGATGATTACTCAACACCATGCATATCAAACCAATTTAAGGGCTCGTTTGGATACAAAAACTCAATTCATCTCATCTCATCTCATCATTACAACTTTATTAAATTCTCACACAAAATATAATAAATAATTTGACTTTTTCAAATCCCAAAACAATAATAATATTAAAAAATAATATTCTAACAATATTTTATTCAACTCGTCTAAAACCATCTCATCTCATCTCATCTCACTATCCAAACAAGCCCTAAGTATCAAAGATG
>NW_023354977.1:0-253 GCF_001411555.2 Juglans regia
TAGGATGGGTGACCTCCTGGGAAGTCCTCGTGTTGCACCCCTCGTTTTTGTTTTTTCCGCCTTGCGAGATAAATTGACAAGAAGGAGCACTCGGGAGTGGATTTTTGGGAAAATCTCGCCCTCCCCATCGTGTAGCCATGGGTTTGGATCAGATCTCCGTTTGGATTGGGATCGGAAGGACGCTAGTATGTCGCTCAAGGATTATATGAATTTTAAGTAATTAGTTTGATGGGTGCGATCATACCAGCACTAA
>NW_023354978.1:0-2751 GCF_001411555.2 Juglans regia
CAATGTTGCTTAGATACGCCACAACTCAAGAGGATGCTTCATGGCATTGATGGAGTATGGTGGAGGTGGGTATCGAAACTTCTTATTCATACTAGAAGATAGGGAGGGAAGGAGTTAGAGAAAGCTGGTGGAGGTTATGAGGGAGGCTCGTCGTATAGGTGGTCCTGTGTTTCAGCCACCACAATAACCACCATTTCGATCGTACCGGGAGGCACTGCTACCCAAAGGTAGTGTCAGGGCTGGCCATAGCTCTGACACCTCAGCATGCACGAGAGGAGTAGTATGCCTGCAAAGGAGTGACACCACTTATGTAGGAGTCCAGGCACGGGAGGTAGGTGATAGAGTGGCTGTCGATTTGTATGAGGAAAAGGAGTTGCGTGCTTTGTAGGAGATGAAATGTCAGATAGATTTGCTGCAAGTGAATATCAATTGGATGATACAACGTGTGGAGAAGAAAAAGGGGATGGGCTTGGGTTTGGGAGTGGGTTGTGGTCCAAGTGAAGCCAAGAAGAAGGGTGCAACAGCTTAGGAAGAAGGTAGCTTATAGGAAGAAGAGTTTCGTAGGGCTCAAATTGGGAAAAAGAGTATCGTGGGCCATAAAGGTGAGGCAGACTTGAAGGGGAAGAAGACAGCTTACGGGTCGGGCCCATGTAAAAGCCCTTGTAGGGTCTGGAAGGAGAAAGGCCCAATATCGACACAGGAGAAATGCAGTTTATCGGGTGTGCTGAAGGTGCCCGATACTTCTATACTGGGTTGAGTCTTGGGTTAAGTCTGACATAGAAAGGGGCGACGGCTTCCAATGACTCAGGTGGTGGTCCGTCGGAGGTCTTATAGTCCCCGGAAGTGGAGGTGGGGGAAATCATTGAAATGGAAGGCTTAGAACTGTGTATCGTTGAAGTGGAAGGCTCGTGTGGTGCTTAGGGAGGGCCGCCATCTTGTGGGCTACCACAAATCTTTCTGGCGAGCCTTGGGACACCTCTGGACCTGTCAATACCCTTGGGCCATGCACAATTAAGGTTGGGGGGCAGATATGGCTCACGGTGAGCCTTTGGAGGTAGGCCGAGAAGGTCCTTGAGCTGTTTTGGAGTGTGGGGGCACTTGGATATGGGGAGTTAGATGGGGAAGGTCAGTTGATTCTTTATGATCCCTATGAATACTCAAAAGAGGGGGAGGAGTCAGCAGGAGATGATCCTACCCCTATAAGTATGATCTCTCATACTATTTCCTCTGATTGGGTATTGAAAAAGGTAGAGGAATTGTAGAGTTGTATGGGGATTTCGTGTGAGGGCTATGAAGATCAGTTTAAGGTATTGATTATAGCCATTGAGGAAGGACAACATGGTATAGGGTCAAAAAGAGATATGGAGTTGAAGAGGTTGACGTGGTCCATTAATTATGATGGAAAATAGGGGAGTGCAAGTCGTGGTAGAAACAAAGGGAGGGCTGGAACAACTCATAAATGAAACAAAAAATTTTGAGTTGGAGTGTTAGAGGGTTGAACAAGATTAATAAACAATTTCAAATAAGAGTCTTATTAAGGCAATGGAAATTGGACATCATTTGCTTGCAAAAAACAAAGTTGAAGCTTATCAATAGAATAATTATTCAGAGTATATACAGTTGTCAATTTGTAGATTGGGTATACTTACCCTCAAAAGGGGCCTCAGATGGAGTGTTAGAGTGGTGGAGAACATTAATGAGTTTGTGGGAGAATACTTGGTGGGGTGTTTTTTTAAAAATATTGATGATGGTTTCTTATGGGCTTTTGCTAGGGTATATGGCCCTAATTTAGACAGTGACAGGCGGTTGCTTTGGGATGAGCTCGCTGGCTTATGTTCTTGGTGGGAGGCTCCTTGGTGTATTAGTGGTGATTTTAATGTGACAAGATTTTCCAACAAAAGATCAGGGAGACGACAAAATCAAGTTATGGTGGATTTCTCGAACTTCATTTTTTAGTTAGGTTTGATGGATATATCTCTAATGGGAGGTGAATATACTTGGTCTAATAATCAATCTTGGTTAAGACTGGACAGATTCCTCATTTCTCCCTCGTGGGAGCTACAATATCTAGATTTAAGTTAGAAAAGGCTCCCAAGGATATGCTCAGATCATTTCCCTGTCATGTCAGACTGTGGTGGCATTAAAGGAGGTAGAAGGCCATTCAAGTTTGAGAATATGTGATTAAAAACATATGTGTTTGTGGAATTGATTAGACAATGGTAGAATTCATACTTTTTTTAGGGCAACCCGAGCAATGTATTGGCTGGAAAGTTGAAAGATTTGAAGAAGGATTTGAAGACATGGAATGAACATGTATTTGGTGATGTAACATTACAGAAGAAAAGTTTATTTCAAGAATTACAAAGCTTAGAGAGTGTAGGGGATGAGAACAACCGAAAAAATCAAGTAGTTCCTGAATTTGAACGTTTGACCATAATGAAAGAGATCTCATGAAGGCAAAAGTTAAGGGCTTTGTGGCTTCGGGAGGGGGACAAAAGTACAAAATTTTTTCACCGAGTAGCTAATGCACATAGGAGGTTTAATTCCATCGAGTCCATGAACATAGATGGTGGTGCATTCTTAAATCAGGTTGTGATAAAGGAGCATATGGCTGGCCATTTCGAACATTTGTTGTCGAACCTCATGCTTGGAGGCCTACTGTGGATGGTCTAGCCTTTGAGGTCATTGATCAAAATAGTTCAGCTTGGTTGGAGAAACCTTTTGAAGAGGAAGATGTACAACAAGTAATCA
>NW_023354979.1:0-335 GCF_001411555.2 Juglans regia
TTACATATTTATCTGTTACACAGAATTTATTCTATCATGAATTATTCATCTGTTACATAAGATATTATGTCACGTATTGCTATACATTGCAAGTATGTTATGTTAAGTATGCCATCTGTTACATGTATTTCATGTCCCGTAATATTCACTGTCACATGTTACGCCACGTTAATAAATGTTGTCTGTTATATGGTATGCCATGTTACGAAATGTTGCCTGTTACATGTATGCCATGTTATGAAATGTTCTCTGTTACATTTATGTTTCAAAGTATGTCATGTATTTCGTCTTATGTTCATGTCACGTTACGCTACATCAAGACTTATGTCTTTTAT
>NW_023354980.1:0-1152 GCF_001411555.2 Juglans regia
GTGATATGAACCCGCGGGAAAGAAATCCCTTGAACCCACAGTCAATTTGAAAATTTCCCAAGAAAGTCAAAATCAAGTGTATGGATGGAGAACCTAGACCCGATGAGAACTCGTTTCAAGAACATAGATTATATTAAAATCTAGACCCGTTGAAGAACCCGTCTCAAGAACCAGATTACAAAGGAAGAACGCCACAAAGGTTGTGATTTACCTTTGATAAGTTCAAAAGTTCAATTAAGAACAAGAGGAGTAAAACTCAATTCACAATGAATAAATTCAACAAATTTCATAAACTTCATAAACTGATTAGAATGAGGCTACATAGAGTATTTAAAGCAAAACATAATGAAACCCTAGCCAAAATAAACCCCCATCTTCCAAAAGTGCCCCTGGATGAACAGTGCCTCAGCTACAGTAACTCGGCTACAGTAACCCTAACCCTAGTTCAATAAAATAATAACTTTCTCAACATGCCCTTGCATAGGCCCCCTTAAGTGCTTCCCATAATAGACTCAATTATTCTAAACTAATAAAATATATTCTTTAAATGAATTAAATAAGTTGTAATCCTTCAAGAGCCCAAAGCCTTTAAGTCTTGTTGTTGCCATCTTCCATAGCTGATCAAATGAATCAAAATTGGATCTTCATCCTTCAAGCCCCATCTTGAATGTTGGGCTCTTGCTAAACTCGTCCCAAGTGGATTGCATCAATCCTTGCATTGTTTCGGTTTTGGATACCAAAACCGAGCAGTCCGAGGCTTGCAGTAGCGGCTACGGGGCGTTGGGCTATAGCTCCGTGTGGCTGGACACGGTGGTGAGGTGTACCACGGTGGCTGAGAATGGGTGCGCTGTTTGCAAAGAGGAGGAATTGCTGGGCTATGACTTCAAGTGGTAGGGCAACGGCGTGAGGCTTCTACGCGCAGCTGGTGACTCATGATGATGATCTACCTCTGCTGGCCGTGCGTGGTGGGGATTTCCGTAGTGGGTTATCTTTCGGTGTTGGTGGTTAGCGGTGGAGGGGGTCTGGTGATAGGAACCAAGGTGGGCCTACTCTTAAAGATCCTTTGCAAGTTCCAGATGGGCCAATTACAAGATCAAGGGCCAAGAAGATCAAGGAAGCAATGCAAGGATTGGTGCAATCCACCTGGGATGA
>NW_023354981.1:0-5637 GCF_001411555.2 Juglans regia
TTTATTTATTTTTTTTTTTGAAACAGAAACATACCTCCTTTCATTGATAACTAAAATCAGTCATTACAATACTTTTCCTTCAGTAAATCATTCTTAATTTCTATTGGGCTATCCTCTATCCACACCCTCTCATTAGAAGAATTAATTGCTAACTTTGCTAGTTTGTGTGCTATACAATTTGCTTCTCTATATATGAACCGTATACCCCAATTCAGCCTTCCATTAATCACTCTCCTAACATCCTCTATAATGTTCCCATATTCAGCCTCAATTTCCTCCCCACTAATTGTTGCATTTACAACCACCTTAGAATCCCCTTCTAATATGACATTTGAGAATCCTAGTTCAGCACACAGGAGCGCAGCCCTCCTTAACCCCACGGCTTCAGCCACACTTGGGTTGCTGATGTTATCAAAGCAGGAGCAAAGACACGCTAGCACCTCTCCCGTAGAATCCCTAACAGCCACTCCAATTCCCACCTTTCTGTTTCTAACATTCATAGCTGCATCCCAATTTGCTTTCACAGTCCTTTCCTCTGGTTTTACCCATTTAACTACACTTCTATCCATGCATCTTAGCAACTGAGCTTTCTATTGCAGCAGTAACACATTTTCCTGAGCAGCTTTGAAGTCCAACAGTCCCTGGATTGCAGAAGTGATGAGATTCTTCGGATGTTCAAACTTCTTCTCAAAGATAAAAGAGTTTCTCCTCATCCAGATCTTTCTCATTATACATGCAACCACCTCCACCTCCTCTTCTTTGAGAAACTTATTCAGTTTCATCCACCATTCCACAAATACATCTTCTGCACTACCCCATTTACTCACTGGACTTTCCTTCTCAGACCAAACATCAGAGGCTGCTGGACAGCTCCACACAGCATGCATAAAAGTCTCAGTTTCCCTCTCACATATAGGACAGCAATTAGAGTCAGAAATATGCTTCTTATACAGGTTTTGTTTTGTTGGGAGTATGTTATGAGCTGCCTTCCACAGAAAATGTTTCACCACCATTTGAACATTTAATCCCCAAATCAGATTCCACACTTTTCCTGCTTTATGAGCATTGGACGTTTCCCCCTTTCTACTCCTCATCTTTTCATGCTCTAGATGGTAAGCACTCTTAACCGAGAACTTACCATCCTTAGAGCACCCCCACACTACTCTGTCTGGTGTCCCCCATCTACTTAGAGGGATGCAACAAATGGTTTCAGCTTCCTCCCCATTGAATGTGTCAAATATCAGTTCCTTCTTCCATTCCCCAGTTTCTGTGTCAATGAGCTGCTGCACAAGAGAATCCTCAGATAGATTTTTAATAGGAGATTGCACCCTATGGGTGGTTTGAGTTGGTATCCACTTATCCCTCCAAATATGTATTTTACTACCATCACCCACCCTCCACAACAGCCCCTCCTTCACTAATCCCAGGGATGACCATAAACTCCTCCATAGAAATGAAGGCCCGCATCCCAACTTCGCATCCTCTAGCCCTCCTTTCTTGAAATACTTTTCTTTCATGATCCTAGCCACCAAGGAATCAGGATGTTTAAGCATCTTCCAGCACTGTTTTGCAAGCAATGCCTTGTTAAAGCACTCAAAGTCTCAGAAACCCAATCCCCCATTATTCTTTGCCTCTCCCATATTAAACCAACTCCTCCATTGGATTTTTTTTTCATTTTGTTTATGGCCCCACCAGAATCTTGCTAGAATGGATGCTATTTCTTTACACAGTTTCTGAGGGAGTCTAAATACACTCATAGTGTAAGTTGGTATTGCTTGAGCCACAGCTTTTAATAAAATTTCCTTGCCTGCCTGTGATAGGAAGGAGTTCTTCCAGCTGCTGATTTTGGACCAAATCCTTTCTTTCAAATTCCTGAAGGTAATATATCTTGACTTGCCAACCATGGTTGGTAGGCCAAGGTATTTCTCATAGTTTCCGCAGATAGATACCCCTGCTACCCTCTGAATTTGAGCTCTATTATCTCCATCAGTATTAGAGCTGAAAAAAATTGAAGTTTTCTGCATATTTAAACACTGACCTGATGCTTGCTCATACTTCTTCAGAAGTTCTTTAATCTTCAACCACTCTTCTATTTTTGCTCTCCCAAATATTACACAATCATCAGCAAAAAGAAGATGGCTAACCCTTGTTCCTCCCCTTGCCACTGTAACTCCCCTTATTTCCCCTCTACCATCAGCTGCATTAATAAGTGAACTTAACCCTTCAGCGCATAAGATGAATAAGTAAGGGGATATGGGATCCCCTTGTCTTATTCCCCTTGTAGGTTTCAGTGTTTTTCCAGCTTCCCCATTCACTAGTATTGAGTAAGTCACAGTAGAAACACACTTCATAATAAGCGAGACCCATCTATCACCAAATCCCAACTTTCTCATAACTGCCTCTATGTAACTCCACTCTAGCCTATCATAGGCTTTTGACATATCTAGCTTAAGAGCCATACTCCCAACCCTTCCTTTTTGTCTTGTCTTCATTGTGTGCAGGGATTCATAGGCTATCATCACGTTATCTGTAATAAGTCTTCCCGGGATAAAGGCACTTTGGCTGCTGGAAATGATACTGGGCAGAATCTTCTTAAGCCTATTAGCAAGTGTCTTCGAGGCAATCTTATACAATACGTTACACAAACTAATAGGTCGGAATTCACTAGCATCAGTAGGGTTTTTAACTTTAGGGATCAAAGCTAAAAAAGTACTATTAACACCATCCACCATCTCTCCCTCCCCATTTAAGAAATTTAGTACTGCCCTACTTACCTCCTCCCCAACCGTACTCCAATATGCTTGATAAAAACAAACTCCATAACCATCGGGGCCAGGGGATTTCAGAGATCCCATTTGCTTTAAAGCTTCCTCCACCTCAAGTTTTGTAAACTCCTTCATCAACTCTACATTCATTTGATCAGTTACTCTTGGCTCCATCTCCTTTAAACAAGCCTTAATAGCTTCTCCTGATGGTTGAGTTGAACAGAGGATTGAATTGAAGTGTTCATAGAGAACCTCCTCTATCCCTTCTTGCTCAGTCACCCATCTGCCCTGGGCATTTTTAATTTCCTTTATCTGATTTTTCCTCCTCCTTTGAGTGGCACATGAATGGAAGAACTTAGTATTTTTGTCTCCCAATTGGTACCAAGTTCTCTTTGCTCTGTCTCCACTTTAAGTCCTCTTGTTCCAGCAATACTCCCAACTCTTTTTGCAAATTTCTTATCAACTCAATATTATGAGGTCCCTCATTTTCCTGCTCCCTTCTTAATATCTCTGTTTTCTGTTTCAAACTCAAATCAGCCTCCTTATCCCTTGCCTTGCTCCATCTAATAAGGTCACCCCTACATCTATGTAACTTATCTTGCACATTATTAAAAGAATATTGACTTGCAGCATACCTTTTCCAAGCCCTTCCCACCACTAATTCTCCCTCTTCATCCCTTGTCCATTTAACTTCAAATCTGAACATTCTTCTCTTTTTCTTTTCAGCTGAATGTTGTTGTCTCATATCTAGCAGCAGTGCCTTATGATCAGACTGAGATACTGTCAGAACTTCCACCACTCTATCACAGAAGATTTCAGACCAATGGTGATTAGCCACCGCTCTATCCAACCTCTCCTTTGTATACGTGTTATCCATGTGTTTATTACTCCAGGTATATTTACTTCCTTTCCAGCCCAAGTCAAAAATACCATTCTTCTCTAAGACATCCCTAAAGTCCTCCATCTGAGCTTCTGGTCTGGGTCTTCCCCCTACCTTTTCATCTTGATACAACACCTCATTAAAGTCTCCAATTACACACCATGGCTTCTCAATAGAAGGATTAAGTAAAGACAATAAATTCCAAGTTCATCTCCTTTTGCTAACCTCAGGATGCCCATAAAAGCCCGTAAACACCCAGTCCACCTTCTTCTCTCTACTCATAACAGTTGCATTAATATGATGTTGGGAAAAATTACTAATCTCCACTTCCATCTCCCCACACCACAGCAATGCCAAACCCCTTTTTCTTCCCATCAAATCAACAACAAAGCACCATGTCCATCCCAATCGTTGTTTAATACTTTCCACTTTGTAAGCTACTAATTTAGTCTCCATTAAGAAGACCATTTTGGGTTTCTTTTCCCTCACCAACAAGAGAAGGTTTTGAACTGTCCGAGGGTTCCCAAGCCCTCGGCAGTTCCAGCTAAGTATTTTCATAGCTGCTAGTGGGGCTGGATCACAGCCTCCACCATCATCGTATTACTTCCAGGTGCCTCATGCTCCCCATATAATCTTCCTTTTTTCAAAACTCCCCTACTGTCTTCCTGCAAGTCCTCACTTCTCAGTCTACGTTTTTCACCTGCTACTATTTCTCCAGCACATTTCTTTCCCACTCCCCTTGCCCTCCTCTTCCATCTTCTTCTCACCATATCCCCATCATTCTCGCCCATTTCTTTTTCATGATCACTATGCTGGAGACTAGACATAATAACAATATCAGTATTTCCCTCTAAAGATAAACCTCCCCTTACATCTCGCTCCTCACCTTTCCCTCTTTCAGTATTTTTAACAAACACCTGTTGTGTATTCCTTCCCTGTGATCCCACAGCCCCTTTTTCCACACCTTCAGGTACCTTTGCATACACATTTGTCTCCATTACACCTTGTGTATTGGTGTTCAATTCATTAGTCTCCCTTCCATCAGCTGAAGATTCACTATATGCCTTCCCTTCGCTTTCACCCATTTTTTCACTATTTTTGTAACTGAAAGACTCTGAGACCTTCCCCTTCCCAGTGTAGTTGGCACGAAGCCATACCCCATATTGAGCTTTATCGTCCTTTCCTACCATACCCAGACAACCCTCCACTCCATGACAGATTTTCCCACATTTGAAACACAGTTTGGGAAGCTTCTCATAGCTCAAAGGGATCACAATTCTACTGCCCAATACATCTGTTGTGCGGCCCCTTGTAATCTTCTTCCGTAGATCTATTTCAATTTTAACCCTTAAATGACTTCCCCAACCTATTCCATCCTCTCTTATATCTACTTCTTTCACATTTCCTATCGTCGCCCCTATTTGCAACCCCACTTCTCTCGTCATACAAGCCAACGGCAGATTGTTCAAATGGACCCAGAACGTCTCATAATCAAAGTTCATCAACTGAGGAGGAGTCAGACCATCGAAAGGGTTCAGTACCAATAAATGGTTATCGAATAGCCATGGTTTACCCTCCAATACTCGCTGTCTATCCTTACCCCTCTCAAATGTTATTACAAACATGTTTGGGGCAATATCACAAAATGTGAATGTACCTCCCACTCTCCAGATCTTGTTCATCGTAGATTTAATCACTTCCTTATTCACCTTTCGATCTGATAATAGTTTACCAACTAAACTCTTACGCCCTTCCTCTATCCCTTTGTTCATAAACTCTGCATTCACCTCAATCACCTCATTCTCCTCCTCCGTGAGATGAAGATTCCCCCATCGTTCTCCCAGCTCATCCATTCTTCCCTACTATACCTCTCTTACTCAGCAGAGCAAGATGAGAGTTTACCTTCACCTGGACTTTCTCCGCAGAGGAAGCTCAGAGAAGAATTCGACAGCCCCAAGACTTTATTTAAGATTAAGAATCTGAAACTTGGTT
>NW_023354982.1:0-414 GCF_001411555.2 Juglans regia
TGTCTATCCTTACCCCTCTCAAATGTTATTACAAACATGTTTGGGGCAATATCACAAAATGTGAATGTACCTCCCACTCTCCAGATCTTGTTCATCGTAGATTTAATCACTTCCTTATTCACCTTTCGATCTGATAATAGTTTACCAACTAAACCCTTACACCCTTCCTCTATCCCTTTGTTCATAAACTCTGCATTCACCTCAATCACCTCATTCTCCTCCTCCGTGAGATGAAGATTCCCCCATCGTTCTCCCAGCTCATCCATTCTTCCCTACTATACCTCTCTTACTCAGCAGAGCAAGATGAGAGTTTACCTTCACCTGGACTTTCTCCGCAGAGGAAGTTCAGAGAAGAATTCGACTGCAGGTTTCGAGTTTTTTTAATTATCAGCTTGGAGTGTTGGACCACTCTCT
>NW_023354983.1:0-252 GCF_001411555.2 Juglans regia
CTGCGTTTGGTTAGTAAACTACTCTCAACTCATCTCAACTCATTATTACAATTTTTTTAAATTCCAATACAAAATATAATAAACAATTCAACTTTTTCAAATCTCAAAATAATAATAATATTAAAAAATAATATTTTATCAATATTTTATCATCTCAATTCAACTCAACTCAACTCAACTCACTTCAACATTCAAACTCATCCTTAAAATTATTAAATGAAATTGATGAGTTTTTAAATGAGAAACAAGATT
>NW_023354984.1:0-1725 GCF_001411555.2 Juglans regia
ATCCGTGTTTTGCGTATAATTATAGATATTTGCTATACAACCTCCACCACACTCTACACTCCACATTTTTTTAAATTTTTTAAATTTTTAATATTTTTTTTAAATTTTTTTTTGAGTTTATTTTTTTTAAATTATTTTAAATTTTTTATTCATTATTTATATAATAAATATTTAATAAAAGAAAAAAATAATAAAAATTAAAAATAATGTAGAGTGTAGAGGTTGTATGAATAGTAGGAGGTTGAGTAGATTTTTTAATAATTATATGATAAAAATCTTTAGGAAGTTTTTGCTGTTTGTAAGAATGTTATATATCGTGAAGTATATAAATATTATATAATTATTTTAAAAATATAAATTTATTATTAAAAATTTATTATTTATTTATATATCTTATATTTATTTATTTTTTTAAAAATAATTACAAATTATTTATATGTAAGTATCATTCTCTCTCACTTCATCCTACTTTCCGGCCAATGCAAAAGGTTGTCCAATTCCAACGGCCCTGGTTGACCGGGGAGCCTGCCCAGACGGCATTTATTCTCGGTTCGGGCAGCTCAAGATTAAAATGGTAAACAAAGGTACATAATTATTTTTACAAGATCCAAGATTAAAATGGTAAGCACATGTACATAATAATTTTTACAAGATCAATGCAAAGATAGAAAGAATATTTGAATGATGTTTGTTACTCATCATTTTCATACATCATATATTACATTTTTATTTTATTTTATTCTTCTTGAACTAATTAAATTCTTCTATTTATTATCTATATATTATAAATTTAATAAGAGAAAAAAAGTGTAATCCGTAGTGTGTAAGGATGATGAATATAATTTTTCAATTCATTAAATCTAATTTATAATAAAAATAATTTTATAATCTAATATACCATATTATCACGTCAATTTTTGAGTATTTTTGTAAAATTTATTTGTGACTAAAATATTTCTAATATTTAAATAAGTTTAAAGTAAATTTGATGTGCATAATATTATTAATAAATTAATTGAATTCTTTTTTTTTCTTTTTTACATAAGGTTATTCTAGTTGAATTAGGGTTTTTATTTGAAAGTTTTGTTATAGTTTTTTTTTTTTTTTTTTCCTGTTGGTCATAGCTAGATTAATTGGGGTGAGATTTATTTATTTATTATTATTTTTTCAGTACCGAGGCAAGAGCACGTCACACGTGAATTTTTGTTAATGATAGGAATATATATATCTTACATATAATAAGCGTCAATAAGCAGGCAGGTCTTCGTCCATCTTTTTTTTCGATTTTGCCCCCCCTTTTCTATTCCTTTTCCACTTCTGTCCTTCAATTTTAGTCGTCTGATACTTTTTTTCCAATATTACCCCTACTTTTTTATCCCTACTTTTATATTTATTCTCGTCTATGTCCTTCCGTTAAATTTTTTTATCCTTTTTACCCCTTCTTTTGTATTTGATTCCCTGCTATGTCTTTGTTTTATTTCCCTTCTTACAATTTTACCCTTGCTTTTTGTTGATCTTCCTATTACATCCTGGTAGCAGTTTCTCGATTATGTTCTCATTTTCTAGATTGAGCAGTTCTGTGCATCAGTCGGAAGCCGCAGCACACTTCACGTGATTTTTTTTTTTAAACTCAATGCATTGGTGTGCTGCGGCTTCCAGCTGATACAATGAATATTTCTTCTAGATTACACTTCGATGTTCCACACTATTTTCTAGATTATACAA
>NW_023354985.1:0-269 GCF_001411555.2 Juglans regia
CCCCCCCCCACCCTTTATAAAAAGGGGGGGGGGGGGGGGGGTTAAGACTTTGTGGAGTGTGTTTTCAATATGAAAAATTCTATTTATAAGCCTCGTCTCAGACACCACACACATTTTTTCTTTTTTAATTTTTTTTCTCTTACCAAATATGTGGTATATGGATGATAAATAGAAGAATTCAATTATTTTAAGAAGAATCAAACCATTAAAAAAATTAGAAAAATAAAAAAAAATAAAAGAAATTGTGGTGTGTAATGTATAGGCTTATT
>NW_023354986.1:0-623 GCF_001411555.2 Juglans regia
CACAAAAATAATCCTGACATCAATTCACACGTGGATATAGGATGTACATGATATTTAGTATGAAATCCTATCAACATTGATAACAGAGTTATAATTTTTTGTAAGAAGAATTGAAAATTGAATCGGAGATCAACAATTTTTATATGCCGTAATAGGTTTAGAAGTCATTAAATTATTATACCATTTGATTAATATTCCTTGTAAAAAACTATAAAGCTGTATACTAATAGGATAATTTTAGGTATATTTGAGAAAATTGCTTTCAAATCACAAAATTAGTCATTAGAGTTTTACTCAACAACTTCTTGTGTGTTTATAGTTTTCACGGATCACAATACAAAAATACTGTTCAGTTGTGACCAATTATTTCATGAGAAAATGATTATTTTCTGTCAAAATGAGTTTAATTCGATCGCAAAGAGTCATTGTCATTATATATAATTCGTCACATATGGTCATTTTTCTTGTAGTGTCAATTTATAGAAAAAATGAATAGAAATTGTTTTTTACGACTTTATTAGAGCTAGACTCGATATGCCAAGGCCATATGGCCATGCCTTGTTGATAATCCCATTAGTTTTTAAATTCTAGGGGAAAGTAAAGTAATTAAATAAAAAATCTGT
>NW_023354987.1:0-416 GCF_001411555.2 Juglans regia
CTCTATGTCCACCCAATCCAACTTCAAACGTTAAGCCTTCATCATCCTCACCAAACTCTCCATTCTTATACCCATTCTCAATTTTAGGCTCACGTCGCCTCCTATCTCTCTCACATTGCAGATTTCTAACCATTGCTTCTTGATTATCCATGCTATTCCTCACTTCACCTAACACCAAGTTCAACCGCTCAAACTCATGTTGCATGGCATGCAACACAAATGATGAGTTATCTACTCGCCCCCTTGGTGATGAGCTACTTCGATGAATATTAGTGGTAAAAAAGAAAACCTCACACACTCCCTTACGTGTTTCAACTCGAATAATGACACTCTACTCGTGTTTCACTCTTAATGGCTTTTTCCCGATAATAGTCTCACACTCTCTTGCCTTTTACCTCAATAGTTTTTCCACTCAA
>NW_023354988.1:0-284 GCF_001411555.2 Juglans regia
CCGACATACTAGCGTCCTTCCGATCCCAATCCAAACGGAGATCTGATCCAAACCCATGGCTACGCGATGGGCAGGGCGAGATTTCCCGAAAAATCCACTCCCGAGTGGTCCTTCTTGTCAATTTATCTCGCAAGGCGGAAAAAACAAATACGAGGGGTGCAACACGAGGACTTCCCAGGAGGTCACCCATCCTAGTACTACTCTCGCCCAAGCACGCTTAACTGCGGAGTTCTGATGGGATCCGGTGCATTAGTGCTGGTATGATCGCACCCATCAAACTAATT
>NW_023354989.1:0-291 GCF_001411555.2 Juglans regia
ATGGATTACATCAATCCTTGCATTTTCTCATTGATCTTCTTGGCCCATCTGGAAGTTGCAAATGATCTTTAAGACTAGACCCATCTTGGTTCCCATCAAAAGGAGAAGACCGAACCACCAAAGGGAAAAGATTTGGGTGAGGCTGAAACCTCAAGAAAAAGTGAGAATGGCTTAATAGTAAGAGTGAAGGTGACAGTGAAAGTGAGATTGTGCTGAAAAGAAAGAGTGAAGGTGAGATTGAGAAGAAAAGAAACAGTGAGACCGAAATGGAGAAAGACAGAAAAATGAGAG
>NW_023354990.1:0-292 GCF_001411555.2 Juglans regia
TTTTTTTTTTTTTTTTTTTTTTTTTTTGAATTTTTTTTTTTTTTTTCCTTTCTTTTCTTTTCTCTAATTAAATCACAAATAGCAATATTCAATTGTAAAAACCAAGCAATTGAATTCAAACACACAATAATGGACAATGAAGTGGAAGAGAATTAATGGAATGACACTCCAAGCAATTGACAAATTTAGAGATGCAGGAAACCCTAGAATTTTGAAACCCTAGGTGAGGCAAATTTCAGCCAAACCCAAAACTCTAAGAATTTCGAAAGCCTACTTTTTGTTTCTATTTTCT
>NW_023354991.1:0-271 GCF_001411555.2 Juglans regia
AAGATAGGAGGCGACATGAGCCTAATATTAAGAATGGGTATGAGAATGGAGAGTATGAGGAAGTGCTAACATCTGAAGTTGGATTGGGTAGACATAGAAGAGTTAGGCATGGAAGAGGCCTTAGGGCAAACTCAGGGGATCGAGATAGAGTAGATAAGAACCTTGGAAGCATCAAAATGAAAATACCATCATTCCAAGGTAGAACTGACCCTGAAATTTATTTAGAGTGGGAGAAAAGAATAGAGTTGGTGTTTGATTGTCATAATTACTC
>NW_023354992.1:0-489 GCF_001411555.2 Juglans regia
AAAATTAAAATGTGAGGCAGTATGATAGGAGAGTGACACATGATGGGTTCAAGAATATGTACAGCTTTGAAAAAGGAGGGCAAAACAATTAAACTTGCTCCTTTATCTCCAAGCCAGGTCTATGAGGACCAACTAAAATTAAAATGTGAGGCAGTATGATAGGAGAGTGACACATGATGGGTTCAAGAATATGTACAGCTTTGAAAAAGGAGGGCAAAACAATTAAACTTGCTCCTTTATCTCCAAGCCAGGTCTATGAGGACCAACTAAAATTAAAATGTGAGGCAGTATGATAGGAGAGTGACACATGATGGGTTCAAGAATATGTACAGCTTTGAAAAAGGAGGGCAAAACAATTAAACTTGCTCCTTTATCTCCAAGCCAGGTCTATGAGGACCAACTAAAATTAAAATGTGAGGCAGTATGATAGGAGAGTGACACATGATGGGTTCAAGAATATGTACAGCTTTGAAAAAGGAGGGCAAAACA
>NW_023354993.1:0-210 GCF_001411555.2 Juglans regia
ACACATTTCGCTCAATTGGTTTCCTACATGGCATGGGCAATTTCGTAAAAATAAGAGTTGCTCCGATTCGCACCGTGTTGGGGAATTCTTACGCTATGGTCATGGTAGTACCATAGGATGCCCGCTAGCAAAAGACTCCAACCTCTTATTTTTGCCACTTTGCGCTCAATTGGTTTTCTGCAAAGGTTGGGCAAAGTGGTAAAAATAAGA
>NW_023354994.1:0-241 GCF_001411555.2 Juglans regia
GTAATCAATCCTAGAAGAATGACGCCCTAGAATTAAATATGCAAGAAATAAAATATAGAATAAGACCTGATTGGAAACCTTGCTCTGAATACCAAATGATATGAACCCGTGGGAATGAATTCCCTTAAACCCACAATCAATTTGAAAACTCCCCAAGAAAGCCAAAAATCAAGTCAAGGATGGAGAATCTAGACCCGATGAGAACCCGTTTCAAGAACCTAGATTATATTAAAATCTAGAC
>NW_023354995.1:0-296 GCF_001411555.2 Juglans regia
TTTTTTTTTTTCCTTTCTTTTCTTTTCTTTTCTTTTCCTTTCACCAACTGATTTGATCATAATTTGATCAGCAGTTGAGAAAAACCCTAACTACTCAAAAACCCTTGGGCAAGTGATATACGGCTGCCCCTAGAACAAGAGATTTCAGCCAACACAAACCCTAGAACAATGAATTTCAGCAACCCTAACAATAGTGAAGAAATCTGCTAACCACCACTATTTTTTTTTTTTTTTGTAATCAATCCTAGAAGAATGACGCCCTAGAATTAAATATGCAAGAAATAAAAGATAGAATA
>NW_023354996.1:0-400 GCF_001411555.2 Juglans regia
ATATATATATATATATATATAAAGAGAAATGATAGTTACAGTTGTGAGTGTGCAAGTACTGTATCATCACTTTAAAAAAAGTAAATAAATATCCACATGAAAAGAAATTAATTTTTTAATAGTGAACTCTTTTGCAAAGGACTGCACGATATTTACGCACTTCACGACTATATATAGCATTACTCATATATAAATATTCATGAAAAATTTTATTCATCATCTTCACACACCACACACCATTCTATTTATCATTCATATGTGTTGTATATGAATGATGAGTAAAAGAATTTAATAATTTTAAGAAGAATAAAATAAAAAAAAAAGACAACTCAAGAAAAATAAAAAATAATAAAATAATAATATATAGTGTTTGGTGTGTAGAGATGATGAAGTAGCAAAA
>NW_023354997.1:0-206 GCF_001411555.2 Juglans regia
ACGGGCCGGGTTTTTTTCCCGGCCCGGTCCGAAACCCGGGAAACCGGATTCCGGTTCCGGGTTTCGGCCCGGATCATAACGGATCCGAAACCCGGATTATAAAACCCGGACCAACACGGTCCGGGTACGGGTTAGGGACCCGGGTACCGGGTGGTCCTTTAAAAAAAAAACCAAATAAACCCCCCCCCCCCCCCCCCCCCCCCCCC
>NW_023354998.1:0-271 GCF_001411555.2 Juglans regia
AAAAAAAAACCAAAAAAACCCCCCCCCCCCCCCCGCGGCGGGCTCACACTCACTTCGACTCGGTCTCACCTCTCTCTCTCTCTCGTCTCTCGCTCCCTCTCGTTTCGCTGCCGAGCAGAAACCCTAGTCTCTTGCCGCTGCCATCGCGACGCCGTCGCCACATCTCTGTCGCCGTCGACCTTAGATCGTTATTCCGGTAAACCCCCCGACTCATCTCTCTCTCTCTCTCTCTCTCTCTCTCTCTCTCTCTCTCTCTCTCTCTCTCTCTCTC
>NW_023354999.1:0-236 GCF_001411555.2 Juglans regia
TGCCTTCCTTGGATGTGGTAGCCGTTTCTCAGGCTCCCTCTCCGGAATCGAACCCTAATTCTCCGTTACCCGTCACCACCATTGTAGGCCTCTAGCCTACAATCGAAAGTTGATAGGGCAGAAATTTGAATGATGCGTCGCCGGCACGATGGCCGTGCGATCCGTCGAGTTATCATGAATCATCAGAGCAACGGGCAAAGCCCGCGTCGACCTTTTATCTAATAAATGCATCCCTT
>NW_023355000.1:0-906 GCF_001411555.2 Juglans regia
GGGATCTTATCTTGTTATCGACTTAGTTACAATTAAAAAATGGTTAAAATTTAGATAATTTGTATAAAAAAGATCCCACATTAAATTGAACATCTCTAAAATAATTTAAATTTTAGCTACAGTGTTTTACTAAATATAATTATTTCATCAAATATTAAAATATTAATTTATCACTCGAAGCAAACAAATTAAATTAATTAGAATATAATTAATGTAACATTATAGAATTATAAAATATGATAAAAGTAAATTAAATTAATTAACTATTAAAATAATAATATTTTATTATTATATATAGAATAAATAAATAATATAAGGTGAAGATTAAATTTAAATAAATATAAATTTATATAATATTAATTAAAATTTAAAGATGTATCTACTCAATTCAATAAGAACGCTTTAAAGGAAAAGAAAATGGAGTTGGAAAAAATGTGTCTATCTGTCATGATTCAAATATAGTGCAGACGAGACATGCGTTTTTCATCTCCTTGGAGAGTCATAATCAGCCCATGGTCAATCATGTCCATTGATTAGACTTGCTGATTTCTGTTGTAAGCTTGTAAACTATGATTATTCCTTATCAAGCACTGTGATTGATTGACCCCTACCAAGAATGGTAATAACGAGTTTTTAAGCGTACACTCCGTGCCCCACCCTGGCAAAGTTTACTGCTTCCGTTTCAAAGGTTACGGCTTTTCACACTAAAATTTAGAATTTAGAATTAGGACTATATTTACGTGAGATGGTTTTAAATAAATTAAATAAAATATTATTAAAATATTAATTTTTAATATTAATATTATTTTAAAAATTAAATTATTTATTATATTTTAGATAAAAATTTTAAAAAATAATAATAATAAATAAGATTATTTCTCTATCCAAACAAATCCTTAAATATTG
>NW_023355001.1:0-618 GCF_001411555.2 Juglans regia
GGCTTTTTCGACTAGTTTAAACATTAAACGACACGTGAGAAGTGCGTTTGACGGTATCATTCAACCCAAAAGGTTAAAAAAAAAAGATGAGCGTATTTACGTTTGGATACGAAATAGCTTTATCTTATTTTATTTTATTATTATAATTTTTTTAAAATATTTATATAAAATATAATAAATAATTTAATTTTTATTTAAAATTAATGTATTTTATTTTACTATTTAAACGGGATTTAAAAGGACTAAGATTTTGTTTGGATTTAAAATTTAATTAATCTTATTTTATTTAATTATTATAATTTTTAAAATTTAAAATAAAAATAATATTTTAATCAACTTTTATTCTAATTTATTATCTAACGGTACGTTTGGGTAGTGAGAAGTGTTGAGAATGTTTGTGAATAGTAATGAAAAAGTAATAAAATAATAATAATAAAATATTAGATAATACTAAAAAGTATGTGAAAAGTAATCAATAGTAAAAATGTAGGTAAAAAATAATAATAAAATAAAGAATAATAGTGAGAATATTTAAGGTACTCTCACTTGCCAAACACAGCCTAAATCTTCTCTCTAAATAATGTTAGAGCAGAAATTTGAGATAAATTTGCGAAAGTC
>NW_023355002.1:0-403 GCF_001411555.2 Juglans regia
AGCCGGCGTTGTACTTGATGTGTCACGAGTAGCAAGACGGTCTATATTACGTTTATTTCTTTAAAAAATATATAAAAGGTGCCACGTGGCAAAAGAGGTTTTCCGAAACCTTCCTGAACTCTCAGTGCCGTGGTGCATACTCTGGCATAGATGGGCTTCAAAATTCAAGCCCAACCCCACAGAAAAGACTCATTGTTTTCAGAGATGAGATGAGATGAGATGAGATGAGTTGAGATTAAAGTTAAAAAGTTGAATAAAATATTGTTAGAATATATTTTTTAATATTATTGTTGTTTTGGAATTTGAAAAAATTAAATTGTTTATTTTATTTTGTGTGGGAATTTAGAAAAGTTGTAATGATAAGGTGAGATGAGATGAGATGTTTTTAGAAAACAAACAAGGC
>NW_023355003.1:0-7539 GCF_001411555.2 Juglans regia
ACCTCATTGACAGATTTCTAGAGCGTCAAACAGTAATCAGAAAGAAGCTTCAATTGGTTGGACTGACAGCAATTTTATTAGCATGTGTTAGATGGAGGGGCGCCCACGTGGGGCTGACCCCCTCCTGCGGTGTAACGCAATGGCTTTAAGCCATGCGTTATTTCTTTGTAACGCATGGCTTAAAAGTCATGTGTTACTGCCGTTTAAAAATATAATTGAAGGCAAGCTTTAAAGGTCAGCCGTGTAGAGGAGGATTATATTTGGCATTATCTGATATACAAAAAAACTCTCTCTTTTTGTTCTCTCTTGATAAAATATTTAGACTGTAGATTTGTTAAATGTTACTCTAGTTTCATACTACGTAGTACACTTCGCCACTAAAAGGAAACGCTTGAAATTTATCAATCTGGAGAAACTTGTAGAGCAATTTTATAAGCTGAGGTTGAAGTATTTTTCCGCTGTGCTTTCTAACATTGGTATCAGAGCTTTTTTTCTTGAATTGCTTCCAGTTTATAACTTTTTCTTGTATATATGCTTGAGATTTGTATAATGTCTTTTTTATCCCTTTTATTTTATTTTATTTTTTATTTTTTATCTTGGATTTAAAAAAAGAAAAAAAAATGGCCGCGCACCAGGAGGTGCTGCGAGGTAGTCTCCAGCGGCGTCTCTGCTGCTGCTGTGGAATGGGAACAGTAGCCAACTGGGGGAAGAAGATGACTAGGTCATCTTTTTTTTTTTTTTTTTTTATGGGCCTGGGCCTCACAGCCCATTAGTTTTTTTTAAAACCCAATAAAAATGGGCTGGGCTGGTTTGGCCTTCTGAAGTTTAAAAAAAAAAACTGTCTGGGCCTTTTTCAAAGCCCAACCTTGTTTAAGCCCATTTTTTAGTAGAAAATAAAAAGAAGGGGATGAAATTGGCATCCCTGGGACTCAAACCCAGGACCATCGGTCAAAGGCTGCGTGCACCACTGGGTTGCGACTTATCTTTGGTTTAAGTAGGGTTTTTTAAATGTATTTATTATACATTTATTTCGTTTCTTTAAATTTTTTTTTTTTTTTGCATGATTAAATATATTGTTATATTACATGTGATCTTTTATTTAATGTTTTAGATTAAATGTGATTACATGTGAATATATAGTTATATTCATGCTATTTTTTATTATTATTCCATTATGTTATTTTACATATGATCTTTTATTTAATTTGTTATATTAAATGCGATTACATGTATATGTGAATTGAACATATGGATATGTGATTATTTTATCATCTATAAATGTTAGAATTGAATGTTTATACATTAGTCTTTATTGATAAAATAGAAAAATTCTCACTAAGTAGTCTTAGTTAGAATTGTCAGTGTAAATGATAGACTGAAAAAAAAATTGCAATGACCCCAGTAAGAACTCTAAATGCACTGTATAGCCAAAAGACCACAGTGACCCCAGTAAGAACTGTAAATGCACTGATGGAACAAAAAAAATGGACTGTAATGGTCTTATATGAACCATCTTTGTAGACTGGCCCAACAGGTTACTATGGTTGGAGTAGCTGTCCTTGTAAACTGACCCAAAAGGTTACTGCAATTTTAGTAGGTTATGTCTTTATATGTAACTAGGACTAGATGACTACTTAAGATAGTAGGAGTATGGTTGAGATTTATGATTAATTCTCCCATATTTATTATTTGAATTTGCGCGGGAATTAGGTTAGAAATTTAATAATTGGTTATTGTGGCGCAAGAGATGATCCTGAAACCTAGCGATTTTTCGATCTTGCGACATGTCTAAATTATTTTTGTTCTAACTTGGATAGACGCGGTAGATTTCTTAGGTGTGTGTGTAATATCCCTTCTTTGCGTATTGTAGTGAAATGACATCTAAGAGTATAGTTGTCGATTTAAACAAATGGGAGAAATTGGATGGAGAAAACTACGACATTTGGCATCGCAAGATCCAATATGTCTTAGATGAGCAAGAGGTCTTGGAAACCTTATCTCACTCTCTTACTGAGCCCGGGGAAGGGATCTCAGAACAACACAAGATAGATCAACTAGCCTATATTCAATGGGCTAAGAAAAGTCGGTACGCGCGCATAATAATGTTAAGCAGCATGCACAATAATCTAATGTGTGAGTTCGAGATCTATGACACTGCCTAAAGCATGTGGGAGGCTTTGAAGTTGAAGTTTGGTGGAACTTCATCCACTAGGTTGCGTGGGTTAACCATGAGGTTTGACTTCTATAAGATGCGCTCTGACCACACGATGAAGCAGCATCTTAGGACTATGTCAACCATGATCCGCGAACTTAAGTCGGTAGGAAACAACCTGACTGATGAACAACAAGTCTAGGCAATGATAAGATCACTGCCGAATTCTTAGGAGAATATGAGCCAGAACCTGATGCATAACGAGAATATCAAAGACTTTGATGATGTCTCGCGTAACTTGGAATTGGAGGCTAAGCGCCTAGAGGCTGTTAAGCCCAATTACACGGCCTATGTGGTTGATTCTAGTTCGCGTAAGGTATCAAGACCTAAGCGCAAGAAGTCCAAGAATGTGGTAACTGCTGGACAAATTAAGAATGTGTTAGGAACTTCTCAGCGCAGCAAGAGGGGCAAGCATGGGAAGAACAAGTCAAAATTAAAGTGCTTCAACTGTGGAAAAAATGACCACTTCGCTCGTGACTGCACTGAGTTGAAGAAGGTACACTCTGACTTTTCTCGCATTGTTTTTGTAACTAGCCATGTGATGGTTGCTCACTCCTATCCTGTGTGGACTGTTGATTCAGGAGCAACCGAACACATAGCGCGAGACAAAGTCAGATTTGTGGAGTATCGCCAGATTCCAGCTGGGAGCCGTGATATCAAGGTGGGGAATGGAGCTAACGTGGAGGTACTGGGACTTGGTACCTATAAGCTGGACTTGCAGGGTAGCCGCACTCTTTTCCTCCACAATGTGCTATACGCTCCCGAAATCCGACAAAACTTACTTTCTGTAGTCACTCTATTAAGACTTGGTTTTCGAATTGTATTTGAAAACAATTATGTTTTCTTTTATTTGGGCCATGTGTTTTATGACAATGCTTTTCCTCAAAACGGTTTTATGATTTTGAATTTGGATTCATATAAATGGCATGCTAGGCTTGGCCATACAGGGCAAGATATAATGACTAGGTTAGTTAGAGAAGATCTAATAGCAATCTCGCTAAAGTCATCTTACCCACATGTGAACATTGTCTAATGGGAAAAGTTAAGAGAAAATCGTTTGGAAAAGCCACTAGGGCATCTTTTCCACTGCAATTAGTCCACTCAAACATCTGTGATCCAATGAGTGTGAGGGCAAGACGCAAGACACGAAGGTATCTACTTAATCACATTTATAGATGATTTTTCAAGTTACGGTCATGTCTACTTAATCTCCCATAAATCTAAAGCATTCCAATGCTTTAGGCGATATTTAAGAATGGTTGAGAATCAGTTAGACAATAGTTTAAAAACTCTAAAAACTGACCGAGGACGAGAATATCTCTCTGAGCAATTTAAAAGGCTTTGTGATGAAAAATGAATCAAAAGACTTGGCCATACAGGGCAAGATATAATGACTAGGTTAGTTAGAGAAGATCTAATAGGCAATCTCGCTAAAGTCATCTTACCCACATGTGAACATTGTCTAATGGGAAAAGTTAAGAGAAAATCGTTTGGAAAAGCCACTAGGGCATCTTTTCCACTGCAATTAGTCCACTCAAACATCTGTGGTCCAATGAGTGTGAGGGCAAGACGCAAGACACGAAGGTGTCTACTTCATCACATTTATAGATGATTTTTCAAGTTACGGTCATGTCTACTTAATCTCCCATAAATCTAAAGCATTCCAATGCTTTAGGCGATATCTAAGAATGGTTGAGAATCAGTTAGACAATAGTATAAAAACTCTAAAAACTGACCGAGGACGAGAATATCTCTCTGAGCAATTTAAAAGGCTTTGTGATGAAAAATGAATCAAAAGACAGTTGACGATGCCGAGTACACCACAACAAAATGGCGTGGCGGAAAAGAGAAATCGAACACTGCTTGAGATGGTTAGGTCAATGATGGCGCAAGCACACCTACCAATTTCTTTTTAGGGGGATACACTTTTGACTGCTGCCTACATTCTTAACCGAGTGCTTTTCAAATCAGTAACTTCCATCCCAAATGAACTATGGACCGGCGAGAAACCCAATTTGAGTAACTTGCGGCCATGGAGATCAACGAGTTTTGTTCACGATCTTGCCATGGAGATCAACGGGTTTTGTTCACGATCTTTCTCATAAGTATGAGAAGTTAGGTCCTAGAGGGAAGAAGTGTATCTTTATAAGGTACTTAGAACACTCTAAAGGATATGTATTAATAGGTGAACAATATGATGGAAGTGTGACTGAGATTGAGTCACGAGATGTGGATTTCATTGAAGATGAGTTTCCAAGTAGATGTGAAGTTGATAGGAATTTAGAACTTCATGAGATTGTGGAACAAGAGAAAAGTACTCCAAGGAATTCTAGTTGAGAATGAGGAAGAAATTCTTCAAGTTCCTACAAATTATTTGAATCCAAGTAGGAGCACATCACTTGTCAATCAATCACAACAACCTCAGCCGCGTAGAAGCACACGTGAAAGTATTCCCCGTCATTAGGGGTGCACCGGTTACCCTCCTAAACTGATACTTCCGGTTTTACCGGTTTCCGATCCGATTTTCTGGTTTTTTTAAAATGTAACTTTCACAATTTATCATTAAAAATTTGTTTATTAAAAAAAAATTATTTAAAAAAAATTATTTTATACTTTTATTAATATATTAGACTATATAATTTAGACTATTGGTATAGTTATAAGTTATATATTAGTATTAGTTATAAACTTTTAGTAACATTTTATGTAATAATTTATAAATTATAATAAAAAATTATTTCATATATGAATATATATATTATATATAAAATTTCACATTAAAACTTATATATAAAAATATTATTTTTTATTTTTTTAATCAATCGGTCCGGTCCGGGCCAAAAAATTTCGAAACTGGAACCGTTTTAAAAATCGGTTCTGGACCGGACTGATTCAAAACCGGTAAAACCAGTCCGGTTCGGTCCAGTCAGGACCCGTTTTCCGGTTTGAGTTTACACCCCTACCCGTTGTCGTTTTGAGATTGAAGGGAAAGCTTTTATAGTAGCTCCGCATAATGATGACGAGTCTAGGACAATTTATGAGGCTTTCTCATCTTCTACTAAAGATGAGTGGATGAAAGCTCTTCATAGACCTAGTTAGTCTTCATAGACTAACTAGGTCTGGGATCTGGTTGATCTACCAATAGGGCGTAAGACTATTGGAAACAAATAGGTTCTTACGGTCAAACGCAATTCGGATGGATCAATAGACAAAGCTCGCTTTTACTAGGACAATTTATGAGGCTCCACTCATCTTCTACTGAAGATGAGTGGATGAAAACTCTTAATGATGAGATTGAGTCTATGAAAACTAATTAGGTCTGGAATCTGGTTGATCTACCAATAGGGAGTAAGACTATTGGGAACAAATGGGTTCTTAAGGTCAAATGCAAGACGGATGGATCAATAGATAAGTACACAAAGCTCGCTTAGTGGCAAAAGGATATACCCAACAGGAAGGTATAGACTATGAGGAAACTTTTTCACCAGTGGTGAGGTTTGCCTCAATTCGCTTGATTTTAGCTATAGTAGCAAACATGGATTTAGAACTCTACCAGATGGACGTGAAAACAGAATTTCTCAATGAAAAACTAGATGAGGAGATATATATGGATCAACCAACGGGTTTTGTGGCCAAATGTCAAGAGCGCAAAGTGTGCAAGCTCAAACGATCTATATATGGCCTAAAGCAATCATCTAGACAATGGTACCTTAGATTCCATCGAGCCATTCTCTCGAAGAGTTTCATTATGTTGTCATTATATGTTGACGACGTACTACTAGCTGGAAATAATAAAGGGTTGATAGTCGCCACAAAAGAGTGGTTATCCTTCAATTTTGAGATGAAGGATATGGGTGAGGCATAATACATTCTGGGAGTTAAAATCTAAAGAGATCGTTCAAAAAGACTTTTGTGTTTGTCCCAACAGACTTACATAAAGAAAGTCCTTGAACGCTTCCTAATGAATGGATGGCTCGTGTCCCTTATACTAATGCTATGGGTAGTCTGATGTACGTAATGATGTGTACTCAGCTTGACATATGCTATGCAGTTGGCTTAGTAAGTAGATTCTAATCTAACCCCGGACTAGCTCACTAGAAAGCGGTCAAAAGGATTATGCGATATCTCAAAGGAACTGCGGACTATGTGTTGTGCTATCAGGGTTCAGATTTATAGCTAAGAGGTTACAATGATGCCGATTGGAGTGGCGACCTAGATGAGCGCAAATCAACCACTGGGTATATCTTTCTGCTCAATCGAGGCGCCATTACATAAAACAGCAAGAAACAACCTTGTATAGCTTTATCCACCATGGAGGCGGAATACATAGCTTGTTCTGCAGTAGTTCAAGAAGTTGTTTGGTTACGGAGGTTCCTCAAGCATTTAGACATTAGCACGGATATATCAGATCCGGTGACGATATTCTGCGATAGCATGGCAGCTTTCGCATATGCTAAGGACTCAAAGTATCATGGAAGAACCAAATACATAGATATCAAATATCACTACATCAGAGACATGATAACGCAAAAGGAAGTGGTTCTGAAACATCTTTCTATGAGTCGCATGGTTGCTGATCCCTTAACGAAGCCTATATAGCAAGGCTCATGTTAGGAATTTAGGATTGCGTAGACTATAAATGTAATTTGTGTTTCAAATGACATAAAGATGTAACATTTCCTTTGGGATATTAATACAATATGATTCAGTTCTTGTCTTTATCGTGTTTTTAATACACACACACAAGATATGTCAACAGACTTGGATCGGCTCACTCACACGAGCAATTGCCTTTAGCACTTAAGTAGCGAGTAGAGATGAGACATTGTGTCCCTAGGTACTTGTCCAAAGGGATAAGTTGGTTGACACAAAGTTATGTCGCCTTAGTGGGGAGCTAAGATGAGGTCCATTGATAGGACTATGCATGGGTTACCCCACCATCCATGTGGCCTGTACAGATGCGAGTTCCTCTTTGACGCCTTGGAGGCATGCAAATAGAGAAATTCGGATTAGACGCTTAAGGAGCGGCTAGACTAAGATCTGTACGGTGTTGATACAGACATATGCTCTTTAAGAAAGAGAAATCCACAGTAGCATGTGTTTCATACTATATGTGCTTATACAACCATATGAGTAAGTGAATAAAATGTTTCCCTCTCACTGTGTGAGTCTCATTTTTTAAACGTCCTTTATTTTTGACAATGTCACGAGATGAAGGTTGTGATGTCTGCTATTTTGGTATGCTGTCTATTGTCATGATTGATACGGTCTAAAGAGACATTGTTGGGAAAGCGGTTCGACCAAAATTGAGTAATATGAGTGCAAAG
>NW_023355004.1:0-364 GCF_001411555.2 Juglans regia
ATCAACCATGTTGATGTTTGTTTTTTTTTTTTTTTTGGGTGGTTGAATGGAGCAAATTATGTTCCTTTTGTCTTGATAATTTTGTTTTTAAAATGGTTTTATTGATGCTGGAAAAATTACACAACAGGACGAAAGGAGAGAGAAATAGTTATTCCCGGCCCACTGGGTGGACTTGGGCCGTGATTGATGTTGTTTGGTGCCCTCGACAGTGTTTCGATGAGGCTGTTCGGTGTCAATACGTACGTCTATGGCAGTGAATAGAAAACCAAGTGCAGAAAAAGTAAGAGTAAAGGACATACAAATTTACGTAATTCGGCATATTGCCTACATCCACGGGCATTTGGAGAGGAAAAAGCCATTATAA
>NW_023355005.1:0-5145 GCF_001411555.2 Juglans regia
GGGGTGATGTTTTTCCTAGTGGCTGAGGACCGAGCTGGAGGGTGGTGCTGCTTGCAAAGAGGAGTTCTTGGCTACGGTTTTGCGTGGCAGGGCAGTGGCGTGAGGTTTCTTCGTGCTGGAAGTATGTGTGTATTTATATTGGTGATTGAACAAAAAAAAAAAAGAAAACCCTAGAGGAGGAGACGTGCATGGTAATAGGCATGGAGTCGTGCTCGATGTGGGGCCTATTCTTGGTTATCAAGGGCTTGGATCTGATAAGAACACTGGGCCATTTCAAGTATTTGGCCATGTTTTGTAGTGAATAAATAAATAAATAACCTATTAATAAAAGGGGTTGCTCTCGAAGCTTTGGGCCTCGACTCATCTTAAAAATATAAATATATCTATCTCATAAATTCCTCGACCTAAAATAATTTTCCATCCGGCCCCAAAAATATAATACTCGAAAAATTATTGGGCTCTTTCTACGTATAAATCTAAAAACCAAAAAAAAAATTTAGAAAACAACTTGTTGTTGGACTCAAGTGTTACATCCTTCCCCCCTAAAAAAAAAAAATTTCATCCTCAAAATTTGCTAATACCACGAGTGAGGCCTAAATATTTATCCGCTACAATGATTCCATACCTACCCCATTCGTTAACCATAATGTCGAACCTAATTAATATTCCAAAAATTTTCAAACCTAATATTCGAAATTCTAATCCTCCAATATTGTCGATCGTATTCTCTCATATTTTCCCTAGCCATACACGTTCGCGCACACCGCCATTTCAAGTCTAAAATATAAAACTCAATAATGCAATTAAAGACCAAATAATAAATTTCAAATTCTCCACCTAATATATTAAAAAAAAACACCAAATTTAATTTCGCAAATTCTCCCAACATGTAAGTAGCCTCTAATACATCAATGTTACAAGTTTAAACCTCCAGTTCCTAATCCAAATTCATTCCACGAAGTCAACATAAAATCTAAACCTTAAACTCTGTTAGAATTATTTCTTACAGTCCACAGAATACGCCTACCGGAATTAAAATCTCAAATGCCACAAAAATTGTTTCCTTAAAATATGCAAAATCTAAAATCTCAGATTTTGTAGAACTCATTCCATAGGTTCGCAAGTGCTAAAACCTTACATATCATCAAAAATCATATCCTGAAACCTGCAGAATTCTACGACCTTAAATCACCTCAAAATCGTTTTTAAAGTATGTACCATCTCTAAACCTCAACCTCCTATTCAGTCCATAAAATCTGAAGAATCTCAAATCTCCAAAGTTTCGAACTCAACGACGAGCAGCCATCCTGAGAGCTTAAACTCAGTTAAACATTCTAGGGAAAGAAAACAAAATATGTATAAACAAAATATAAATATCAGCTAAAATATTTCAAAACAAGTTAAAAATAAATAAATGAATCAATAAAATCTTGAACTTGATTTAACCATTATTAGCCATTTCCTTAACCAACTCATCTAGTCTTTCCTACCCTCTATAATTGTAAACCCAACCTCGCTCTAAACTGCCTTACATCTTAGAATCTAAACCTCAAAAATCTAAACCTTAAATTAATCTTATAAAGATTATCTCCTATAGTCCCCCAAAATTGCTTGTCGGATCTAAAATCCCGAAACCTCAAACTTCCATAACTCAATTATAAAGTGTGCAAAATCTAAAACCCTAAATATCCACAAAATGAGCTCTTATTCTTTACAAATCTACACCTCAAATCTGAAGTTTCTTTCTAAACTCACGGATATCCAAAACTCAAATGTTTTTAGTCTGTAGAACCTCAAACCTCAAAATTCATCTAACTCCTTATTATAGTATGTAGAATCTCAAACCTGTCTCTGATACCAACAGTAATGCTCCGATCCCGAAGGTCTGGAGAGTTAGTTCTTAATACTTAAAATTAACTTAAATAACACGTCTATAAAATCCAGAAAATTTCATAAAATATTAATCCATTTAATCCAAACCAAAAATCTATGCTCCTTCATGGAGACAACCAAGAAATTCCCAATAACATAAATTAGAAATTTTCCAAAAACTCGAAAACATCCTCAACTCATCAAACAAATACCCGAAAAATAAATCAATTTACTAACTACGACACTCAAATAAGCATTTGTACTCTCAGTCACTTATGCCACTACGATCAGCACACCTTGCTAAACTTTCTACTCTTGTTCTCCAGCTGAACCATCAAAATTATCTGAAAAATAATTGGAGATAAGAAGTGAGTTATCAACAACTCAGTAAGCAGAGAACATATACTAGTGTGTAAAAATGAGCATTTATAGAGTTCAGAATGCAGAACAAAATATTTTCTTTCAGAATGCAGAATCAGAATATTATTTTCAAAATGCAGAGTCAGAGCATGTTATAAAAAATATCAGAGCGAAAGGTCGAAAATATTCATAATCAAAATCCCTTTGGCATAACATAAACTGAAACATCACATCTTATCTTATCATATCAGAACAAGTACCATGTTTAACCCCCATGGTAGGGTTGTGCAAACCCCGGTAGCTAACCGAGCAGAAACATAATGTGAATCTTCCCCTTATTCATTCTCGGAGCCCCGAGTGTGCACATAGGAAAGACCACGCAGAAAACCACTTTGTTTCCAAAGTGGGTGCACCAGAAACAGAAAAGTTGGTACCAACCCGAACAGAGGCCATAGTTTTACACCCGAGGTAAGGTCAGAACTGAACAGAAACAGAAACAGAAACAGAATATTGTGCCAGAGGTTTTCAGAAATCACATCAGATCATATCAGAGTACATAAAATCTTTAGAACAGAACAAAATCATATCACAACATAATTTATGCACAAAATTTCATATTTGCTCTCTTTTCAAAGTTCAGAAACAGAATGTCAAAAATAAGCTCATGTCTACTCCAGTCATGACAGAAAATAATTTCTTTTTAAACAGAATCTCATGAGTATGCAGAACAAATAACCGAGGTAGTTCAAATTTCTTTTTAAAATCAAATATGTATATTTTCCAAAAATAACCCCAGCTCATTTTATTTTAATGCAAAGGCTAGTATAAGAACCTCGCTTACCTGGAGTTCTTAGCTTTTTCAGAATTTTCCTAAAAAATGTCGAACAATAATTAATCGTCACCTATAAAATAATCACATAATTCTTGTAAATTTTCAATTAATCTCATATTTCGATATTCAATCCTACGCTTTTAAAATAAGCTATTAAATCCTCAAAACCTAAAATTTACAAATCATCACTTTCTAAAATCATCAATATTGATTTAATAACTTGACAAAAACATTTAAAAGTCTGACCTATTTATTAATGAAAATAAACTATAAAGTTTAATACTAGATAATATAATTATCCCAAAATATTTTAAAATAAACCATAACTATTTTTAAATAGATTAAATCATATCTAAAATGTAAAAATAACATTACACCAATATTGTTTACTCTAAAAATAAAACTATACTTAATAACATGTTACAATAATTAAGTGATTTTCTATAATCATAATTAAAATGTTCAAAACAAAATTTCACACTTCTTGTAAAAGTAATATACTACTATTAGTACAATTTGAAAATCCTATTTATTTTCTGTAAAATTTCTTATACTTCCCACATAAATCATGTAAAAAACAGATTTAATATAAACAAAATCTCAAATTGGAACCATCTAATAATAAGGGCGAAACTATAATTCCATATCAAAATAATACGTAGTAAAGGGTATTAATGTAATTTTTCCATTATTTGAAAACCCACAAAATAGAAAACCTACATAAACACAAAACGTGCATGGCAGGGCTTACCCAAGGAGAAAACACGCGGCAACGAGCGACGCAACGAGGGCTAGTAAGACGACGGTGATCACGGTGGAGCACTGGAAGTAAGAGAGAGAGATGAGCGAGAGACCTCACGTAAAAAGAGAGAGGGCGGAGAGAGAGCATGACTTGAAAGAGAACGGAAACTCACCGTGGGGTAGCGAGGCTTGCGACGGTCTGGGGGCTGGGCGTCGACCTGGGTAGTGTCCGAAGGTGGAGGCTTGTCCTCCGGCATCTTTTGATGGTAGTGGCGTCGAAGTTGAGGGGGCTGACGACGTTTCTCACGGTGGGGATGCTTCCCCTGCTTCGGCGTGTAAAAATAGAGTCCTTCACGTCCCAATGCATATCAGCGGCTTGGTATGGAGGTGCAGGGCAGAGCAGCGACAATCATGGTGGTTTTCATGTTTGCCATGGTTGTGGGCAGTTTCCTACTGCAGCGTTGCTTCCGGTGGGTGTTTGCAGTGGCGCGGGTCATGCATGATGGTTTAAGGAGCTGCGCAGTGGCTGAGCAAGGGGAAGCTACGGTTTCACGTGGGTGTTGCACTGGCAGTGGCGTACGGCGGAAGAAAGTCTGCTCATGGTGGGACTACTCCAATGAGAAATGATGCTACTGTAAAAGGGGCTTCCAGTGAGGTTGGGGTGGTGTTTTTCCTAGTGGCTAAGGACCGGGCTGAAGGGTGGTGCTGCTTGCAAAGAGGAGTTGTTGGCTACGGTTTTGTGTGGCAAGGCAACGGCGTGAGGTTTCTTCGTGCTGGAAGTATGTATGTATTTATATTGGTGATTGAACAAAAAAAAAGAAAACCCTAGAGGAGGAGACGTGCATGGCAATAGGCATGGAGTCGTGCTCGATGTGAGGCCTATTCTTGGTTATCAAGGGCTTGGGTCTGATAAGAAGAACACTTGGCCATTTCAAGTATTTGGCCATGTTTTGTAGTGAATAAATAAATAAATAAATAACCTATTAATAAAAGGGGTTGCTCTCGAAGCTTTGGGCCTCGACTCACCTTAAAAAATTTTCCATCCGGTCCCAAAAATATAATACTCAAAAAATTACTGGGCTCTTTCTACGTATAAATCTAAAATCCAAAAAAATTTTAGAAAACAACTTGTTGTTGGACTCGGGTGTTACATGATCAACAAAGTAGTACTTAATAATTTCCAATAATAGAAGTACTCCTAAATTAATCGTCAAACCAGATCTCTTAAACTTTTTATTGTGTTGTTGAGTGCATGAAAGCTTGCTGTGGCCGGAACGCTGACTACTTGCATGAAGGAAAGGTTTGACCAAAGAAATACCAATATTACAAGATTTGAACAG
>NW_023355006.1:0-243 GCF_001411555.2 Juglans regia
TCCACAGTTGTTGTGGCCCCATACTTCATGCTCCACAGTTGTTGTGGCCCCATGACTTATCTGTTTGTGCCACACTTGCTGTGGACACACGTAACATAATGTGTGGCACCATCGGCGTTAGTGCCTGGTGCGCTCCGGTGACCAGCTAATTAGGCCCCATTCGCAACCTGTTGACTGTACTTCGTCAACACAGGGAATTTCACACCTATTTAGACACTCTAGCGTGAACAAAGGAGTTCCACT
>NW_023355007.1:0-247 GCF_001411555.2 Juglans regia
TTCTTCTTTCTTTTCTTTCTTTTTTCTTTCTTTCCCCAGGCTCTCCCGTGCGACGCCCAGCCCCTCCCTCTCTCTCCGTCTGATCTTCCTTTGCCCCCAGCGCCGCCGTGCACCGGCGGTGGTCGACACCGCCCAGCCCCCCAGCTTCCCCAGCCGCCGGCGACACCACCCCTCAATTTCTAGCCCCAGCCGCGCCGCCGTTAGCTACCACGAGCCCACTCATGCCGCGGCACCTCTTGTGCTCGCG
>NW_023355008.1:0-313 GCF_001411555.2 Juglans regia
TGTTGAGACTACCAGAAAAGAACTTTCCACTACCCCTTGACACGGATTCTCCACAACAGAATACGCACTACATGGATACTGCATGGACAGCTGCAGAGTTGGCAAAACGTGGACGTGAATATTCTTCTGTTAGTTAGTTACGATTGTTATGAGCTGTAAATAATATTTTCCTTGTTTTATATTTCATTTCTTTTGTATATATATATTAGTCGATAGCATACATAAAATATATGAGAATATATTCCAACTTTAGACATATTCTTCCTCTGTTTTCTTCTGCTACGTAATCTCCTTCATGGTATCAGAGAGCCAT
>NW_023355009.1:0-262 GCF_001411555.2 Juglans regia
TAAAAGCCATAACCATCAACATCAGCTAGTATTTTCGTTATAGAAAATACTTTAGACACAAAGGGATTACACAAAAATAAACTCACAAACTGATGTGGTTTAATATGGTACGTTAAATTCTAAAGTTATTTTTATTATAAAATAGATTTAATGGATCACATTGAACCACATCTCTTTGTGTATGTAGCAGTTCTCGACTTCTCGTACCTAGACTCATCTCTAGCAGAGTCGTCTCCCTTGGGTGGCCGGATTAGGGATCAAA
>NW_023355010.1:0-202 GCF_001411555.2 Juglans regia
AATCAAGAACGAAAGTTGGGGGCTCGAAGACGATCAGATACCGTCCTAGTCTCAACCATAAACGATGCCGACCAGGGATCGGCGGATGTTGCTTTAAAGACTCCGCCGGCACCTTATGAGAAATCAAAGTCTTTGGGTTCCGGGGGGAGGATGGTCGCAAGGCTGAAACTTAAAGGAATTGACGGAAGGGCACCACCAGGAG
>NW_023355011.1:0-275 GCF_001411555.2 Juglans regia
AAAATTAATATTTAAATACTTTAAACTAAAATTAATATTTAAATACATAATCATTAAAGAACTTTACTCATTTTGACTTAAAATCTTTTTAATAATCATATTTTTCTAATAGACGTACAATTATTCAATGGTCATATTCTTCTGATAGACGTATTCTTTTGACAACCATATTTTTTGTGTGGAGTGTGCTTTTGACGTACTTTAAGCATGATTTGTAATAGTTCGTAGATCGGAGTGATTTTTTCGTATTAACATGCTCAACGATATTACGATGC
>NW_023355012.1:0-1039 GCF_001411555.2 Juglans regia
CCAATTCTGAAAGTGATGGTGTTAGGGCAGAAAAAATCATGGGAGAATGTTGGTCTTGCCTTTGCTCACTTGGCTATTCGGAATAAGAGAATGCCTGAATATGTTTTGAATAGTGGTAGGTCTATAAAGAGAATTATAAAAGGAAATTCTACAAATTGACATGGTTTGATATAATACGCTGAAGATAATCTGTAATAAAAAGAACTTTGTTTTTATCAAATTATATCAATTTGTAAAGCAATTTTTTGTAATTCTCTTTGGGGATGAATCATTTCTCAATTTTTGTTCATCAGATTTTTTATGTCATGATGCTTTCTACTCCCTACCCATCAATGGCAGTAGTGGGAGCGCCAGGTGTTCCCTGAAATTATGCTGAAAACTCCTTTTGCAGGAAAATTAGCAAGCACATTATCTTTTTTTTTATCCCATTTTGGAGTGCTTGGTAAAATGTGACGAAGTTCATAAACCAACGCCAATTTTGTTGGGCTAGAACTGTTTCAACGCCTGCTGCAGAAATCTGGCGTCATAGCTCAGACAGACAAAAGTAGTATCGATGACATTGGTTACAATCTCGATGCCTTGTATGATGTAAGATTTTGTTGGATGTTCTGGGAAGTCGGCCATCTTTCCTGGAATACGGTTTTTCATTTCTAATGCAAGATGTTGAAAATGATTATTTTTTATTTATTTATTTTTTAATTTAAGACATGCAAACTCCGTATGTCTTTTGAAAAAACGGCATCTGCCTTATAAAAATATATTTTTATGATTGATTTTACTTATTTCTTTCAAAATAATTATTAGAGATTTGCATGCTTTAGTATTACTAAGTTTACTTCTGCCTGCAAAAGGCATATGGCCTGATGTCATAACATCCAAACTTCCAGTTTTATCATTTTTTTTTTCTTTTTTTACTAATAACATAATGTCAGGTTTTCATTAAATTTTCCGACAGAAATTGATTTGGCAAGCCAAGTGTCAATATATGGATTCGCATGCGGCTAAAGTAATATTAAAATAATTTAAACTCTTAAAAATG
>NW_023355013.1:0-1258 GCF_001411555.2 Juglans regia
CCATTGAGTAATAATAGTAGCAGTATTTGTGAGTGTACAAGTATCACATAATTATTTTAAAAAAATAAATTTATATAAAATTTATATAAAAAAATTAATTTTTTAATAGTAAATTTTTTTTTTTTTTATTTTATAATAATTGCATGATGTTTGTGCATCCTACGACTATACATAATATTACTCTTTTTCGTTTCAGTAAAAATGATGAAGGGAAAAAAAAGAAGATCAAAAGTAGTTATATGTACATATTATACAGTTGAATTTACATATTATAGTTTCAAGTTGCAAAAATTAAATTATTCAGAAATTTCAATTACATTTATATTTTGAGTCCATCTTTAGATCATGGGATATTGGTGCCACGTAAACCCCAGCTTCTCACCAGCCATGCCAATAGCTTTACGCCACGTCAACCTGATCTTGTTGGCTTTTTGTGTTGGAACTTCAGCTCAAAAGGTAGGTCTCTTTGTCCCCAGTACTGTTTCTTGCCTATTTTCTTAGATATCCAAAACACCCATATATAACAAGAGAGAGCGCGCTAGATCAAATTGGATAAAGAAAATCCATTCTAACCATTCCGAAAGAAAATATATCAAAGTTTGGGGAAAATTAATTCTGTCAGGGGAACATAAAACCCTCATTAAATTATTATTATATATATATATATAAAATATCATATGCACTATGATATGAGGTATATGACCTGCAACATGGAAGCCTAAACTTGGAGTCATGTGACCAACTGGACCAGTCCCAGCTGCCTGTCTCTAAAGGTGTGTGGATGTTAAAGTGAGTTGAGTTAAGTTGAGTTGAGATAATAAAATATTATTAGAATATTATTTATTATTATTATTATTATTTTAAGATTTAAAAAAATTGAATTGTTTATTATATTTTATATTAAAATTAAAAAAAATTATAATAATAAATTAAAAAAAATTTTAATTCCAAACGAAGCCTAAGATTCGAGGCCAGGCGTCTAACATTAATGTTCCATAATAATTTTATTTTTGGTTTTTTATTGTCTCCTTGGGCTTCTTATAGCAAGGTTGTGCCCAGATAAGAATCAAACGCTACTGTTCTTATACTTAGCCTAATTGGGCCACTTTAATTTTTCGAGGGTGGATGGTCAGTTTGTTAAGGTTGGGCTTTTGAAAAAGAAAGTTACAAATTCCATTGTCCCACCCCACCTCACCCCACCCCACCTTACCTTTTTTTTTTTTCTTTTTCTTAATATATATATATATATATATATATT
>NW_023355014.1:0-297 GCF_001411555.2 Juglans regia
CTAAGATAATTTCTAAAGTGATCTTATTCATTCAAAGAACAACAACGCAGCTAGCTGATCTTCATATATATTTGATTTAATTCATCATACAATTGATGATTTAATAGTGGATGACAAAAATAAATTAAGATAAGAGAACAATATTTGATCTGTTGTGCAAAGAAGTCGTAATTAAAATCTTGAACTTCATCTTCATCTAATATATAAATTTTATATATTATACTAATATCGACATTCCGTTTGTATCCGATTATGGTAAGGTGGTATTGTCCATCAAATTTTAAAAAATTAAAAGAC
>NW_023355015.1:0-252 GCF_001411555.2 Juglans regia
AACACATTCTCTTTTTCCTTATCCCCTTATTGTCTCTCATTCCTCTATCTTCCTTTGTGTTCTAGTGGTGGGACCTTCCCATTAGGCTGGGCCTGGTAGTCTTACTTTGGGCCGTGTATATTTTATTCCTTCCAGTAGTTCGTGATTCTTAAGGGTCATTTGTTTAAAAAAGGATCTTGAGAATCTTTAAATATAAAAGATGCAGTCCAAATGATCCATCGAAGTCCATAGAGAAATAAATCCCAGGATTGG
>NW_023355016.1:0-3828 GCF_001411555.2 Juglans regia
CATTATGTGCTACCTGGTCTCTTCCCGGGATTTAGAGAGATCAGACTTGAGTGTGGCCTTATGTTGATGAAGTTGGGCCATCCTCTTCAGTTTCCACTGACGGTCGAATTTCACCTTAACAAGGGCCTCCTCCCGCTCATTTTCCTCCCTCTCTCGCTTGGCATGTCGCAAGGCTAGGCTAGCCATGGAGTGGAGTGCCCGATTCTCTTCCTTCATAGCTCCTCGGCCATCCATGATGAAAGCCACGAGTTGGTCCGCTACCTGTCATGAAAACAAAACCAAGTGAAAATTGGGAAGGCCAAAGAAAGAAAGAAAGAAAAGGGCATGCCAAAACATACCCAGGAAAAGAGGTTCCTAAGGGCCCCGACCATCTCCTGGGCGAACTCCTCATGAGCCATCCTCGACCCCGACTAGTGAGGAGATGGAAGGGGATCTAGGACTAGCCCCCTTCATCCTTGAGCAAAGGGTAGAATGACGTCCCTGCATCATTCTTTATGGCGTCCTCAAGAGCCCCGGCAACCTGCCCATCACCTTGGTCCCCAAGCCCCTCAAGCACGGCTCCTTGGGGACGCACTCTACCCCTAAACTAACAATGGGGACTTGCTCTGGCACTTACACGAAGTCCCCTCCAATAGGAGACCTATCCCTGCCTACACCAGACATCACGACCTTTAGTCTTAGGTGGGGTAGGCGAGACTTTGATGACCACTACTGGCCCTGTCCCTGCCTCAGACTCTGGCACAATTGCTGGGTCTTCCCCGACCTTCACTAATGACTTCTTGGCCACGATCTCAGGTGGGGTAGGCAAGACTTCATTGGCCCCTACCGAAACCACCCCAACCTTGGGCCTGGGTGAAACAGTCAAATCCTCCTGGTCCACAGTCGGCGCCCCCCCATCTTTAATCTCCACCTCCCACTAATTTTCCCTCCAGTCACCGTAGCTACAGACTCAACCTCTAGGGGGGCTTCTGCCAAGGCAACCTCATGGAGGGAACCCCTTACCGTCCACCTCGACGACCTCTGTGGAGGGAATCATTTCTATGTTACCTTCGAGCGGCGTGACGCAGACTATAGACTCTCTAGGGGCGAGTTTCAAGAGAGCTCCGTAGAAATGCAGCGAGAGCCTCTCCTCGGCCCGTGTAAAGGTCTAGACTGCCCTCACATTGCTCTACAAGATGGGAGAAGACATGACTGGAGAAATCAAAGGTAGTCGCAGCCTAAGGAATCTTGGGCATCTCACTGGAAACACGAACCCCTTGGAATGCATCTATAGCGCCCGCCTTGCTCGGTGGAGTAGGGAGTGGCACCTTCTTAGGGGTGGAAGATGGCAGAATTAGGGCAGTAGCCTTCGCGATAGGCGCAAAATGCTTGGGATGGCTGACGACGATGGGAACGGAAGACTTCCAAGGAGGGAGTAGTGGATCGGAGTCAAAGATGTTGTCCCTAGGCTCCTAAAACCGGGGCTTCTTCCCTTTCCATTCTGCTAGTGGGCTAGAGGGATGCTTGCGGTTGTGGAGCGTGGCGGATCTCATAGGGATGGTGCGATCATCAAAGAGGGTATGCGCCTAGAGGGTCAAGTATCTCCTTATGCTTCATCTAATAAAGTCTCAAAAAAGACAACATCCGAATGCGGCTTGACCTAGGCTCGAACGGTCTCCAATCAGCTTACCTCCTCTGGGGTTGACTTTGGCATGTTGTCCTTGTCCTCAAGGACAACCCCCATATGGCCCACACGGGGTATTCCCGCAGGACAGTTCGCCCCGCTAGAAACTCCCACCCTATTCTATATAAGAAAAAGAATCGCCAGTTCCAGTCTTTTACCCGGTTGTATCGCATATCCAAACGAGCCACCGCCTGCCTTGGATGCGAGAGGAAGCTGCAAGTGTTCCCCTTATGCTTCAAAATGTTGTGGGTCAAGAGGAATTCTCGGGGGGTGAAATCTGGGTGTTTGGGGTCGACCTTCTCCAAAGCCCTACGCCATACAATTTTATAGCACACCAAGATTCTCCACACGTTGGGGTGAAGCTATGCAAGGGCCAATTGAAGGAAGTTCAATACCTCACGAACTAGTCGACAGAAAGGGATCCGCAACCCGCTGGTAAACATACCAGGATACAATGCCACTTTTGATGCAAAACCTTCAAGATCTACGGCCCCATCTCAGGCCCCAAGGGCCTCCAAGGTGACTAAATCTAGGAGTCCATAGGAGGCCTTCAGCAATTGCAAGGTCACAGAGGTGACCTCTGACCTCCGGTTGGAGCCTTCAAAAAATTACGCAGTGGTGCGAGAAGGAAGTGGAGCAAGAGAACTGGACTGGTTAGAGTCACGAAAGGAGAGAAGGAGGTGAACAAGAGAACGGATTGTAAGGCAACAGGAGAGAGTAGAGGCAAACAAACCAGAAAAGGGAAAGGGAGGGGCTTTAAATAGGCCCCCCCCCCTATGTTGGATGAACAAACCCAAGTAACGGGCGAGGCATGTGCTACAGGAAGGCGGACAGGTGCAGAGCCCGCTATACACGCTACACGAACCGAAGTGGGAGAGGACCTGTTAGTCGTTTACCCACACAAGGAAAGCCAGACGGGAACAAGCAAGAGCACGTCAATCTGCCAGAAGTGTGTCGCCAAAATGACCCGAAAAATGAAGAAATTTCCACTAAACATGTTTAGTGAGAATTGGCGGGGTAACTGGAAGGGGTGTTTCCCACCCAGTTCATGTTGGTTGGGCCTAGGCCAGACAGTGAAGCCCATCTCAATCCAGGCCTTACCCTCCAACGGCCTCGGAGTTGCCCAAAGGGCCCAGCCCTTTGGTTGCATCAGATAAAGAGAGTGCCCAGCACGGGAAACCGAGCTAGGGGGACAGATGGGATGTGTTGACTCTGACATCCCTGTGGCATCTAGCATTAAAGGACCTGCGCTAAAAAATGAACTGAAGACGTGGGCGACCCTCCATTCTCTGACGAGGGGGACTAGAAATGACCGCACCGCTCGCCCACTGCTAGGATGCACCTCGGAAGCCACGCTGAATTGAAGGCGCCATCTCAGAAGCCACGCTGCATTGAAAGCCTAACTTCAGAACACCACGTCGCATTAAATACCCAAGCAAAACAGCTACGAGCGAGACGGCCAAACCATGACACTGGGTATAGAAAGCCCCCTAGAACCTCATATAAAAGTTACATCTCAAGTACAAAGAACTCACTCTGGACTCTATGATTAAAAACCTAAGACTCTAAACACGCGAGACTAACTGAGGCATCAAAGGTTTCCCAGACCACCCCAAGCCCATCTTCTTCCTTGTGTTTGCAGGTGAAGATCCCAGCCCGAATAACTTAAACCTTGTTCAGGTGTACAAAACACGATATTAACAGTAGTATATCTTGGACGGATGCTCAATGTTGTGTTAGGTTTAGATTAATGCCCCGAGTTATTTACATGGAGGTAATAGGCTAGAGAATGTAATCGAATTTGTATCAGAAAATCTTCCGTTAGTAATACAAATAAAATAATCACTTATTTGCAAGGAGATTTATTATTGTTGGTATTATAATCAGTTTTGCAAAGAAAGTATTGTCGTTGGTATTGCCCACAAATTTGTAACGAAATGAGAGGTTGTAAAATGTAATAGAATTTGCATAAGAATTTCTTCGTTGCTAATAAAAAAAAAAAAAAAATTGCTATTTGCACGAAGATCTGTGTCATTAATATTATGATAAATTTTGCAAGGAAAGTATTGTTGTTAATTATGTAATAATATTTATATCGAAACCGTTGGCCATGGTTGCCGCAATTACATGTAAAATGACATTTGCAAGGAAAAAACATCATGGCA
>NW_023355017.1:0-1625 GCF_001411555.2 Juglans regia
CCCCCTAGCTCTTGAATATCACTTGAACAAAATATTTTTCAATTCAGATCTTGAATTTTTTTATCTAAAATTACATAATCATTATAATTTTTCTAAACTCTCAGACAAAATATAAAAAATAATACTATTTTTTCAAATTTTAAAATAAAATAATATTAAAAAAATATAATTTTTTAATTTTATTATATTTTTATTCAAATTTTTTTCTCTATTTTCTCAAAACACAATAAAACACCTTAAGGCCGTTTGGATAGTAAAAGTATTTTATCTCATCTCATTTTATCTCAACTCATCTCATTATTAGAACTTTTCTAAATTCTTATACAAAACATAATAAACAATTCAATTTTTTCAAATTCTAAAACAATAATAATATTAAAAAATAATATTATAACAATATTTTATTTATCTTTTAACTTTCATCTAAAATAATCTCATCTCAAACTATTTCTCTACTATTCACAAATATATTGAGATATTCTAAGTATTCAAAATGACCCTTGTATTTTTCAATTCATCCCGACAAGATTAGTCTCGTTTGGTTACACAGATAAGATAAAAATTAAAAGTTAAATAAAATATTATAAAAATATTATTTTTTGATATTATTTTTATTTTAAAATTTAAAAAAGTTCAAATGTCTTTTTTTTTTTTTTTAGAGTTTAGAAAAATTGTAATTTATTAAATAAGATAAGATGAGATAAGATAAGATGATCTAATTTATAAAAGAGGCTTAATTTACTCCATGGATCTCTACACATTTAGTTCCTTTTTAACGACATCATCCCAGGTGGCAGGTTGTTTTTGTGCAATTCAGGTTGCGTTTGGATGTTGAAATGAGTTGAGGTGAGTTGAGTTGAGATAATAAAATATTGTTAGAATATTATTTATTATTATTATTATTATTTTAGGATTTGAAAAAGTTGAATTGTTTATTATATTTTGTGTTGGGATTTGAAAAAGTTGTAATGATGAGTTGAGATGAGTTGAGAGGAGTTTTAGTTCCAAACGTACCCGTCTTTTAACCCTGACCACCAAAGTCATAATACTTGGGCCCTTTATGAACGAACAGCTTCAGTTCGATCATACCACATGGCATCCATTATCAAAGCTGCACAGAGAATATTTGTTTCTTCATGATCAATCTGCAACTCGTTTTGAGAGCAGAGTAGCATTTTTATCCAATCAGCAGCATATATTTATCAGCACATTTGATCACATCTATTGGCCAAGGAGATTCCCTCCATAGAAACACCAGTACGAATTGGCATCTGATAAAAAGATGCTCCGCTATTTCTGGTTCTGCACTTCATTAAGGACACTTAAGAGCAGGTTTGGAGAATGAGATAAGAATTTTATGTTTTATTTTAGTGTTTAAAATATTATGTTTTAGTATTATTATTGTATTGGGATTTGAAAAAATTGAATTAAGAGTTGAAAAAGTTGAATTGTTTATTATATTTTGTATGGAGATTTGAAAAAAGTGTAATGATGAGATGAGATGAGAATTTTCTGTCTCATCCCACCCTCCAAACCTGCCCTTAATCAGGTCCCCCATCTGCAGAATTTATGAGGTTTCCAACCTATGCTCTTACTGGTAGTGCATCACATGCAACCTGCCATCC
>NW_023355018.1:0-889 GCF_001411555.2 Juglans regia
GTCCGTTCAAGCTAATGGATGCGGATGATTTCATGTTATGGGCAGGTGATGATCAAGTCACATGGTCCCTCCAACGACGCCAGACTTTTACCTCAAAGGAAGAGGCTCTGAATTTCATAAAGGATGTTTGCATACCCCACCCTTGGCGTTGTCTATCCATATGCCTTGATGACCGTTCGATAGGCTTCATCTCCATTTTTCAGGGGTCAGAGGATGATGATAGGTGTAAGGCTGATATGGGGTATGGTGTTGCCAGAGATTACTGGGGCCAGGGGATGATAACTACCACGGCAATGAAGATCATCCTCTCACAAGTGTTCAAGGAAGTCCCTGATTTGGTAAGGTTGCAAGCTTATGCTGATGTGGATAATAAGGCCTCCCAAAGGGAATTAGAGAAAGTTGGGTTCCAAGAGGAGGGGCTACTAAGGAAGTATAGCCTTCTTTGTTGGAAATATTTTCAAAATAGTATATATAATATTTATTAATAATATTTTGGAGATTTATTTTTTGAAGTTGTGAATTAGTTTGGAAAGAGAGAAGTTATGGAAACTTATAATGGCTATATTATTGTGTTTTTGTTTGCAACCATAAGCCTTTAACTGGTTGAGTGGTATTTATGTCCTTGAATTATCTAGAGTGCTGGAGTTCGAATCACCTCCATGGCAAGATGGGTTTTTAAGTTATTTATGAAGAGAACCTTCTGTGCTTGCGTGCAAAGCACTACATGCGCGAAGCATTGCGCGCTGGGCTCAATGGGCGTGCTGCATGAAGTGGTGCGACGCCATGGGCAATCAAGGTGGGGCACGCGAGGCGCTGCAATGCCTTGGAAAAATGAAAAATGTGCGCACGCGGTAATTCGAACTGGTGCCATCCAGTTCAAGTAGAAGCC
>NW_023355019.1:0-295 GCF_001411555.2 Juglans regia
ATCTAACATTCTTAAGGGGAAAATGAGAGATTTACTTATCTATAGTATTTTATCAACAGACTCACTACCAATAGAACCTCCTTACATGTTGAAGCCTAAGGCTGGCAAGATCACTCTTCGGCCTTTCAAAATCTCCGATGTGGATGATTTTATGGGATGGGCCGGCGATGATAATGTGACACGCTATTGTAGATGGGATACCTACACCTCTAGGGATGATGCTTTGGGCTTCTTAGAGGAGGTCATTAGTTCTCACCCTTGGTATAGAGCCATTTGCACTAATGATGGCCGTCCA
>NW_023355020.1:0-203 GCF_001411555.2 Juglans regia
GGGCGTGCACAGGAGGGCGCGCACGCAGGGGCTTGCGCGTAGGCGTGCGCGCAAGGGTGTGCGCATGCTCATGTGCATGGGGCTGCGCAGTGCTGCGCACATGCGCGTGCGTTGGGGCTCGCGCGCGGGCTTGGGTGCGTGGGGGGTCATGCGCAGGGGCGTGCGCTGGCACGCGCGCACGGTTGTGCGGTCACTAACCTCGC
>NW_023355021.1:0-246 GCF_001411555.2 Juglans regia
CAGCCCCGTGGCTTGCCTTGACAGCCCCGTGGCAAGCCCCATGGCATGCCTTGGCAGCCCCGTGGCAAGCCCCATGGCCTGCCTTGACAGCCCCGCTCGCACGCCCCATGGCTTGCCTTGACAGCCCCATGGCAAGCCCCATTGCCTGACTTGACAGCCCCATGGCTTGCCTTGACAGCCCCATGGCATGCACAGCGAGCCCCGTGGCAAGCCCCATGGCATGCCTTGGCAGCCCCGTGGCAAGCC
>NW_023355022.1:0-4139 GCF_001411555.2 Juglans regia
CATTGACAAAATTTGTTGATAGCGAAGGATATGTCAAGACGAATAAAAGATAAATATTGAAAACTACCTACTACACTCCGATAAGTAAGAGGATATTCAAATGAGGAACTGTCAAAGGTCGAAAGTTTAGTGGTGATAGACATTGGAGTTGAAACGAATTTCGCATTTTGCATGTTTGTTCTTTGTAACAGATCCAAGATATTTTTAGATTGACAAAGAAACAGACCTTCATTATTTCGACAGATTTCAATACCTAGGAAATAATGTAACTGACCTAGGTGTTTGACAGGAAAAGCAGTACCAAGAGCCGAAATGAATTCTGAAATTAAATTAGAATCTGAACTCATAACAATGATGTCATCCACATAAATGAGAACAAAAATGACATGAGAAGTGTTTCTATAAACAAACAATGATGTATTAGATTTAGATTCTTGAAAACCCAATGAAAACAGCTTGTTGCTTAGTTTTGAAAACCAGGCTCTAGGAGCCTGTTTAAGACCATAAATGACCTTTCTCAGCTTACTCACATATTAAGGATACTCAAGATGCATGAACCATGTGGGTTGTTGCATATAAACAGCTTATTCGATATCATTGTGTAGAAATGCGTTTTGTATGTCAAATTATTGCAGAAACCAGTTAGATGAAACAACCAATGAAAAAATTATGCAAATAGTGGTGGGGTTTAACCACAGAAGAAAAGGTCTTGGCATAATCAATCCCGGGTTATTGATGAAAACCCTTGGCTACAAGGCGAGCCTTGCGTCTTTTTAGAGTTCCATCAGCCTTCCTCTTTGTTTTGAGTATCCATTTAAGACCCAAAATGTTTTAGGAGGTAGATGGAGGAACCAGGTCCCACATGCGATTATGTAACAATGCATGAAATTCGATTTGCATAGCCAAACGCTACTCAGGAAATTTCATTACTTCTGTGTAAGATGTGGTGGGTGTAAAAGTGGTTAGTGAAATAGAATGATTTCTAGTAGGCCATGAAACAGTTCCATCCATACGAATAGAGGTTTTCAAATATTTACTTTGCTACGAGTGATCATGAGATGGACTGAGCATGAGGATGAATCAATGGTAGCAAAAGACTTAGGTGGCGCTACGGAAGATGTTGGAGAAATGGGCGCCGCATTGAAATTGGGAGAAGACTCGGGAACCCTAGAAGATGAAGGTGATTGAATGAGGGATGGGTTGGGTTGACTTAAGTGAGACGGTGAAGAGGTTGGGCTGGAGTGAGGTGGGCCAAGATTAGTGAGATTTAAATCAGAACTAGGGGTTTCTAGGTGTAGTGAATGTATGACTAGTGATGGGCTAAGTGTAGCGGGCCGAGTTGGATGAATGGAATGAAATGAGGACAAAACTTAGAGGTTCAAATTTGAGTAGTCAATAGAATTTATTGGCCCGAACGTGTCTAATTTGCAAAAGGGAATTGATTTTCATTGAATAAAACATCTCTAAAAATATAGGTCTGGCCCATTAAAGGATCAAGACACACATAGCCCTTGTGATCAAGGCTATAGCCCATAAAGATACAAAGTTTGGATCGGAGATCCATTTTGTGTCTATTAAATGGTTGTAAATTGGGCCAAGATGTGGACCCAAAAACACGAAGAAATTTATAATCAGGAATTTTATGAAATAAGGCTTGAAACAGTGATTTGTTTTATAAAACCGGAGTGGACATTCGATTAATTAAATAAACTGAGGTTTGAAAAGCCTCTGGCCATTATTTAAATGGCATTGAAGCATGGGCAAAAAGTGAAAGTCCTGTTTCAACTATGTGTCTATGACGTCGCTCAACCGTCTCATTCTGAGCATGAGAATAGGGACAAGTGAGGCGATGTATAATTCCATGATTATGAAGAATTTTTTGAAGAGGTCTAAATTCACCCCCAAAATCGGATTGAACAACTTTGATTTTAGTTTAAAAGTAATTGTTAACAAATTACATAAAAGCAAGAAAAATAGCCAACACATCCGATTTGGACTAAATGGGAAACAGCCACATATATTTGGTATCGTCATCTATTATAGCAAAATAAAACTTACAACCATTTGAGGATAACATTGGGGCCGGACCCCATACATCTAGAAACATTAAATCAAAAGGTTGCTTAGACTTTGAAGAAGACAAAGGGTGAGGGAGAGAGTGTGACTTGGACTGAAAGCATGTCATGCATGACTGCATATTTTTGTTGGAATTGACAGGAAGTTGAAAATGCCGAAGTGTGAGGTTGGTGATGCGAGAGGAATGATGGCCTAGTCGAGTATGCCAGTGATAAGTGGATGTGCACTCACCAATATTTGCTTGAAGAGGAACGGAAGAAGGCATGAAATCTGTAGTAAGGACATACAAGCCGTCTTTAACGAGGCCTCGAAGTAGAACCACCTTAGTGTGGGAATCCTTCACAAGGAAAAAAGTGGAATGAAATTCAAAATAGACACTGTTATCTTCACAAAACTGGTGGACTGAAAGTAAATTTCTAGTAAGAGATGGAACATGTAAAAGTTGAGAGAGTAAAAAATTGCCAGAGGTAGGATGGAGGTTGGCAGATCTAGTGTGCTGAATTGGCATGGTAAAGCTATCTTCAATGCTTACTTGATCAGAGCCCTGATATGATATAGAATCCATATTAAGATTAGTGAGGTCCTGTGTAAAATGAGATGTTGATGCAGTATCTAGAAACCACGAGTGAATGTGAGCAAGTGGTGGGGCAGTTGTGGTTATATTTGCCGAGAAAAAGGAAGGTGGAGATGTTTGATAACTATGATCAAACCGATAATAACAATTGAGAGCTGAGTGCCCAGGTTTGTGGCAGACTTGACACAAGGGACCACGTCTCTGAGAGAAGGATGGTGAACCACAACCATGACCTCGTCTCTTCTAAAAATGACCCCCTCTGCCACGATGTGAAGGTGAATACGATGGTAAAGATGGGGCTAAGGATTTAGTAGTGGTGACATGAGCTGTGAGAGGATTAGCACTAAGAAGTGTAGTTGTTTGCTGAGCTAAACGAGACTCATGGTTAAGGAGGAAATTATATATTTGATGAGGAGTAAGAGGATCAGCTCGGGTGGTTAGTCCAACAAGTAAAAACACTGAGAACTTAGAATCCGATAGGGGTTGGCCAGCAGCTCCCATGGAGGCTGCTAAAGTTTTGGCTTTGTGAAAGTAAGTCGTAATGGACTTGGGACCTTTTACAAAGTTGCAAGTTGATACTGCGTTTGCATTATATGTGCACTGGACTGTGCTGCAAACAAACTATGAAGAAGTGACCAGACTTCGCGTGAGGTAGAGCAGTCCAGCACCTGTACTAGAACTTGCTTGGACATGGAGGAGTTTAACACAGAAAGAATAAGCTGGCCAGTCAAAACCCATTTGACATAATCGGGATTTTCAAGTCTATCAACGACAGAGGGAGACATTTCACACGAGCCATCCACATGATGAAAGAGTTGATGACCTTTGAGGAAAGACACCATTTGAGCCTTCCACAAGAGGTAATTATCAATGGATGATTTTATATTTATAAAATGATTTGCTAAGTTAGGGATGTTGGGATTAATGCTGCTGGAATTCATGGTAGCAGAAGAAATATCAGAAGAGTCGGGATTAGCCATGAAGAAGTTGAGGGATTGAATGAAAAGAAGAAGAGAAAAAAAAATAGTAAACATGAGTCTTATGAGGCTCTGAGTACCATATTGAGTTATGGAAATTCATGCCCACAATGTGTTTGACAAAAGACCAGAAATAAACTTGTATGTTGTATTCCTCTATTTTTCCATAATGTTCTCAGTGCATTTACAATCAGTATATATAGACAAAATTTACAACAACCTATTCTATGATTTTATGACATATGTACCTTTACACGAATATTCTTCATTGCTCTGTATTGTGCTTTCAGAATCATTTGACTTTGTGGTTCTGCTGCATTGCTCTCTTGTTGTCATTCCTCTGTCATGCAAATATTCTGTTGTTGTATTGCTGCTATTCCGCTCTTGTGTAGTGGTTTGCTTCATGAGTGTTCTTTATCCTCAACAAGTACTAATAGCTTTGATATTGCAAAATAATAGATGATCATGCATGTGGGGGTAAGTTAAATTTTCCATATCTGTTTTGAAACTTT
>NW_023355023.1:0-748 GCF_001411555.2 Juglans regia
TATATATATATATATATATTACTTTACTTTAATAGGAAGATTTTAATTTCCTTGAGCCGAAAATAATTATGACTGATTGCAATTCAGATTTCTATAGCCTCAACCTTATGATCGCGATGAGGAAGAATGATCGAAGAGCTTGCTACTAAAAAAGTTATGTTCAGAAAAATTCTCAAGAAATACATCCGAGTAAAAGAAAGCTTCTCATATTGTCTTGCTCTATTTTCATACAAGGATATAGTTGTTATCTCAAATGTGGTTGACATCTAGCTAAGAACTATTATTTTTCTATGAGTAATGCTACATGCAGTTGTAAAAAATATACAAACGCCGCACAATCGCTTTAAAAAATAGTAGAATTTATTATTAAAAAATTAATTTTTTTTTTTATATATATCTCATATTTATTCATTTTTTTCAAAGAGATTGTGCGGTGCTTATACACTCTATGACTGTAAGTATCATTTCTTTTTTTTCTATTTATTTATTAATTTTCTGGTTAGCATTTTATTTTATTTTCTTTTGAACAAGAATAAGAGGAATCGATCGTAGCAATCCATGAGCAGGATCTCAACTCATCTCAACTCATCATTACAATTTTTTCAAATCCCAACATAAAATATAATAAACAATTCAATTTTTTCAAATCCCAAAATAATAATAATATTAAAAAATAATATTCTAATAATATTTTATCATCTCAACTCAACTCAACTCAACTCAACTCACTTCAACATCCAAACACAAC
>NW_023355024.1:0-887 GCF_001411555.2 Juglans regia
GTACGAAATAGTAGTAAAATAATTTATGAATAGTAATGAAATAATTTGAATTAAGTATTTTTTAAATTTTAAAAAATGAGAGAAAAAAAAATTAAATAAAAAATATTATAAAATTAAAATATTTTTATTTGAGAATTTGAAAAAAATTGTAATTACTTCTTTCTTTTTATTTAAAAATTTAAAAAATTTGTAAGAGCAGTAGTAGAGTTATCAAAAATATGTCTCGAATAGGATTACCGAATAATGTATTTTAGTTTTTCATTTTTTTTAATGTATTTTTTTAATCATTATAAATATTTAAACAAAATTTATAACATCATTAAAAAATACTTACTTAATTACTAAATAAATAAAAAAATTATTCAAGATATTATTTAGATTTTAAATTCGGAATTCAAAATATTTTTTAGATTATAATAATTAATTTAAAAAAATTATAATAATTATATTAAAAATTTAATATTTAAATTATATTTAAAAATAAGGTGATTATTAATATTGGAAACGGGAACGCAGGCTGGCCGACTGCATGACAGTCTCAGAATGATTGACAACTCAGGCACCTCAAACAAACAAAATTTTACAAGCTGTCACCACCAGGCATCAACAAAATCACAGTACAAGAAATCCAAGAAAACTCAAACACAAACACAAGTAGGAGATATTAGTAAGATAGTGTATGAATAGTAACGAGATAGTTTGAGTTAAATATTTTTAAAATTTTAAAAAGTAAAAGAGAAAAATTTAAATAAAAAATATTATAAAGTTAAAATATTTTTATTTAAAAATTTGAAAAAAATTATAATTATTTCTCATTTTTTTATTTAAAAATTTAAAAAATTTGTAAGAGCAGTGGTAGAGTCGTCGAAAATGTGTCTCGAATAGGG
>NW_023355025.1:0-451 GCF_001411555.2 Juglans regia
GTCCCTAATAAATCATTTAGTTTATTTTTATAAATTATCTTATTTTATTATTATAATTTTATTAAATTTTAAAATAAAATATAAAAATAATAATATTTTATTTAATCCAACGAATACGTGTTAGGTTAAAAGAGAAGGTTTAAAATGTGGGTATATATTGATGGGTTTAAAATCTTTTAAAATGTGGGTTTAAAAGGTTTAAAATCTTTTATATGCCTCGTGAACTTTGACAGTCCCATGATTGAAGAGAGAAAATGAAAAGACTACTTGTTTTGTTTCCAAACGTTATTATGATTTTATCCGTTATTTTTAGGTTTTAATTAGAACTTAATTTTCTTGGCATTTCTTATCATGAAAACGTAAAATGACCAGTGGACTGACTGCTTAATGTTAAAGCAATTGATTTTTTGTTTTATATATAAACTCATATATTTTTTTTGAAATTAATTAA
>NW_023355026.1:0-1842 GCF_001411555.2 Juglans regia
CCAAACAAGCCCTAGAGTATCTCAAAATTCTAATTTTAGTTAAGATGGTTAATTGAGTTTTTCATCTAATTATTATCCAAAGGGTGCGGCTACAATGCCGCCCCATTTTGACCGCTGGGCTTACCGCCCAGCGTAAAATCTTTTTTTTTTTTTTTTCACATTTTTTTTATATATTTAAATATATTTAAAAAATAAAAAAAATACACCAATACATTTAAAATCACTTTCTTAATCATTAAGTAAAAAAAAAAAAAAAAAATTTTGACCAGCGGTCAAATGGAGGTGTCACTTTGGGAAGGTAAAGTAGTGTTTCTCTTATCCAAATTGTTTGAATATTAAAAATTATATTTAACGAAATATTTTTAGATATTTCAAGTGTCCAAACAAGCCCTAGAGTATCTCAAAATTCTAATTTTAGTTAAGATGTTTAATTGAGTTTTTCATCTAATTATTATCCAAATTGTTTGAATATTAAAAATTATATTTAAATAATTTTTTAACTTTATATTATTTTTGTTCAAAATTTTTATTTTGTTTTAATATTTGATAATTTTATATTAATTTTTGTATTTGAATAAAAAAAATATTAGATGACCTGCTGGGGGCTCCCGGAGCCAATGTTTTTAATTTCGTACCGTACCGGCCGGTACGGCCGAAATTTTTTGTTTCGGCCGTTCGGTCGGTACAGGTACTATATATCTTCCGTACCGGTCAAAATACCGGCCGTTTCGGCCCGTACCGGCCGATATTTCGGCCTGTGTTTTTTTTTTTTTCGTTTTTTCAAACTACAAGTTTATTTTTTGACCCCCAATTTAGACTAGACTATTTATAATTTATATGTATGTATGTATTTATATATAATTTATTCATATATAAACTATTATTTTAAAATATAATTGTTATATATATTTATATATATAATTTATTCATATATCGACTATCCCGAAACGGTACACGAAACGGTACCGGTACCGAAATATTTCGTTCCAGTGTTTTGACCGGTACTCCATCCGGTACGGTATTCAAAACATTGCCCGGAGCTCCCGTTGGGCTCTAGTATTTTTTTATGTGTTTTTTTTATTTTTTTTATTAGATATTTTTAATAATTTTTAATATTTAAAAAAAAAAATAAAAATTATAATATTATTAAAAAATACTTCCTTAATCCCGAAGTAGAATAAAAAATAATATTTTTATTCTACTTCGTGATTAAGGAAGTATTTTTTAATGATTTGTTTTTACTTTCTAATTAAGGAATTGTTTTTTAATGATATTTTCAATTTATTTTATTTTTTAAAAATATTTAAAAAAGTAAAAAAAATCTATATAAAAAATAAATTAAAAAAATACACATAGAAAAGTACATGCTAAGCTCAGCAGGAGCCCCAACGAGGCCGTAGCATGACCATTTTAAATATTGTTTTTAAAAAAAATCATAATATTATTAAAAAATACTTTCTTAATCATGAAGTAAAATAAAAAATTATAAAAAATAAATATTTTTTATAATTTTTTATTTTTTTAATATATATATATTTTTTACTTTTCTGATTAAGAAAGTATTTTCATAATGACTTTTTAAAATTATTTTATTTTTTAAAAATATTTAAAAATATTAAAAGATCTATATAAAAAATTACTTAAACAAAACGAATTTAAATAATACTACACTCCCAGCAGGAGGCCCCAGCGGGGGTTGTAGCATCGCCTTTTAGATAATGGTTAGATGAAAAAATTAAAAATTAAAAAATATTTTATATTTAAATAATATTTAAGAAGAAATTATGGAAAGTTTTGAAAATATATCATGTCGTCTTTATAAAAAAAAAAAAAAAAAAAACA
>NW_023355027.1:0-2204 GCF_001411555.2 Juglans regia
AAGTCTTTCCATGGAGTGCTTGCTTAGAGGCATTACCTACAAACTTAAACCTCTTCAGAAGGAAAGTAGTGAACACCAAACTACCCAATATATTTGGAGAAGGAGGAAAATATTGTCTATGTTCTTTGAGAGTGTACAACAGCAAAAGATGTATGGAGTCTATGCTTCAATAATATACATAAAAGTAGTCTCTTAGTAGATTGCTTTAAGGATTTTTTCGCATCTATGTATGAATCATATGAGGATGAGTAGATGGAAGGGGTAGTGTTGATTGCAAGGAAACTTGGGTAGAGAAGAAATAGCTTTGTATTTGAGGACAAATTTTCTCACCTAATCTAACTGATCAAGCAAGCAAAAAATCTATTATAGAAATTCAAAGAAGCGCAAGTAACTAAGGGTGTAAAAAATAAAATAAAAAAACTAGTTGAACTGGACCGCACTGGACCAAACTCATTGGTTCGGTCTGATTTGTAAGCGGTCCGGTGTAGTACCGGTTCTTAAGAATCGAAACTAGTGTTAAAAATGTGTGATATCAGTTTTCATATTTTGAAAACCGGTTTAAATCGAATCTGACTGATATATATATTTATAATTTTTTATTATATTATATATATTATATGTTAAACTGCTAATTAATATAACATGAAATTCTAATCTTATTATTTAAATCTATTATTCTTATAACATAAAATTAATATAACATGTCATATAACATAAAATTAATCTTATAATTTTTAATATAACACTTGATATAACATATAAATTCTAATCTTATAATATTAAAGTAATATAACATAAAATTCAATTTTAAACATAAACATAAATATAACTTAATATATTATATTATAATATAACTTAATATTAATATTAAGTTATTAATATAAATTTACTTTTGATATATATATATAATTTATTTATACTATAATATAAATAGACTAATAGTTTAGTCTATATAAACATCATATTATTATTAACATATATAATCTGTAAAACTGAAAAAATAGGACCGGACCAGATTGAAACTGAAAAAATTGGAAGTTTCGGTTTCAGTAGTGAATCAGTTCGATATTGGTTCTTAAAATTTTAAAACCGATATATACCGGTTCGGTTATAAAAAAGTGTACAAAACCAGACCGAGGACCGGTTACACACCTACAAGTAACTATTGTCAGACCAAGTGAAGGTGGAGAAAATGTGACAAACAAATAGGAACCTCCTCTGAGTGATTTCATTAAAATTAATTGGGATGCAGCACTTTGTAAATCTCTTGGCAAAGTTGTCATTGGCATTATAGTAAGAGATGGAAAGGGTAATGTTTTGGCTACAAAAGAATGCAATGTGACTTTTTCTATGATCCATTACTAGCTGCATCCTTTAGAGCATTTCAAGCGACTATTTTTGATAGAGAAATGGGTCTAAGAATGATTGTTTTGCAAAGAGACTCTTTTCAATTGATTAACAACATCACTCAACAAGATCCATCTTGGAATTGTGCAAGGATGATAATAGCAGATGTAAAAAAATATCATTTATTTTTTTATAAGGTAGGATCTTAAGCATGTTAGAAGTGAAGTTAATAGTGTAACTCATTGTTTAGCCATGCATGTATACATGTGTGTGAGATCTCAAGCTCCAAACTAGCCAACAATATCGAAAGTTAATAATTAACTGTTTATAAAAGGTGGGCATCGATCCGCAAGAGCTCCAACAACTGATGCTGTTTTGGAAAGTGTTTGATACATTAACTAGTTTGGTTTTTTGATCGAGCTTTTTTAGGATGGATCAAGTGTTACTTGAGCCAAAACATACATGTAGGTGTAGATATATATAATTAAGGAGAAAGACTTTCATATTAGGGTGTCGACTATTGTTTTTGGAATGCACCGTTTGTTAGACTGAGGGAAAATATTGTAGAAGAGTTCCTTCATTGATTTATCTTGTACAAGACTTGGTGTATTTATAAATGATGAGCAATAGAATAAAATAATTGTGTTTGTTACAAATTACCATAGAGACTAATAACTAATTTTTGTACTGTTCTTTTCTAGACTTTGTCTGCTGTTGCTTGGTATCCCGCTGTTGTATATGGCGATGACTCTGTAATTGATTTCCTTCATCTACTGTAGTGTAGTGAGTGCTCTCCTTCTGTTTGTAAAAATGCACCATAGGGTCTTCTAGTCTGATACACCCTCGCGAGCCCAAGG
>NW_023355028.1:0-433 GCF_001411555.2 Juglans regia
GCTGCGCGCATGTGCAGTGAAGTGAAGAAATTTATAGAACTAATTCATCTCATAAAAATTAATTTCACAAGAAATAATTATTTATTTCTTATAAATATTCTCAATATCTTGTCTATAAATAATGTGAAATTTTTTCTCAACACCTTCATTCACTTGTATGTCAGTATTAATTTTTTAATCCTTATCACGAGATAAGTAATATGAGTCTCTATTTATTTTGTGGTAGATTCTAATATCATGAAAATATTTATAAGTCTAATTCATTTCATAAAATCGATACCACAAGAAAAAATTATTCATTTTATATATATATTCAAGATATTATCCACAAATAATATGTCAACACATAATACCAACTTTTATCGCCAAATTCGTTTCCTCCACTTCACCAAAAAAGAGCTAGGGACCTTGGGTCCTTGATGGTCTTAATTCC
>NW_023355029.1:0-200 GCF_001411555.2 Juglans regia
AGATTGAAACCCCTAAATTAATTTAGGGTTTCGGAATTGAGCCCTAAATTAATTTAGGGGTTTCAAAGATTGAAACCCCTAAATTAATTTAGGGTATTTCGAAACCCTAAATTAATTTAGGGGTTTCAAAGATTGAAACCCCTAAATTAATTTAGGGTTTCGGATTTGAGCCCTAAATTAAATTAGGGGTTTCATTCCAA
>NW_023355030.1:0-284 GCF_001411555.2 Juglans regia
CGCTTACAACTACAACGTATTTCAGTTTTTTTTTTTTTTTTTACAGAAAATACTTCAATACTTGATGTTCTTTGTTCTTTTTCCTCTTTTCCTTCCACACCTTTTACATTTATGGGATCTACAACTCTGTTTTGTGTTCATCAAAAGAGTGGTGTAACGGTTCCATTTGTTTTCTTCTATTATGTTTTTGGGTTGAAGATTCAGGAAAATAGATATCCATTAAGGTACCAATTTTTTCGATGGAATTCGTTTGGGAAGCAGGGACCACTAAAAATATCAATTTG
>NW_023355031.1:0-242 GCF_001411555.2 Juglans regia
CTGTTTCTCAAAACATGATTCTCAATTCGACAATTTTTCAACTTCTGATTTAATGCTCTATTCTCTCTTAAGATGTTTTCTTTTGAACGTCTTCAACATGAAAATTGTAAGATTTTTTCCTAGCTTTCCGTCGACACCAAGATTGCCCTTATTGAAATTCTGTAGTAAAAATTATGCTCCAAATACTGAAAGGTATTTCAAGAAATTTGAGAAAGAAACGTTTTCTATTCTCTTGATAACTC
>NW_023355032.1:0-243 GCF_001411555.2 Juglans regia
TGGGGTAGACTAGAGCACACGAGGGCTAGCCAACGTGAGAAAGCCCCTAGCACGACCGATTGCCCCCATCAACAAGCCCATGCGTGGCACTAGGTGCCACCAAATCCGTCCCTAAAGCACAAGCTTGTTGCTAGAAAGCAATCGAGAATGAAGGAATCACCCCCACGAAAACGAGCCCAAAAAACGGTCGTCGGGACATGGTCGGCCGGCGGCGGCCGCCGCCACAACCACCGCCGGCGGCGG
>NW_023355033.1:0-252 GCF_001411555.2 Juglans regia
AAGTATTTGTGATGGATTATTTACGACGATAATAACTATTTGCAACAAAATATGTTTATTTTGGTGGGAAATAATCATTTTCGTTAGAAATAACTGGTATAAATAACAATCAATAAATTTACAATATCCTCGTATCTATATATTTTAATATTTGTAATATCTCATCATATAAAATTTTTAGTGCGAGTATTCATCCTAACACACAAAACAAAAATATCCTCGAATCTATATATTTTAATATTTGTAATACCT
>NW_023355034.1:0-451 GCF_001411555.2 Juglans regia
CAGTCCCGTTTGGATTATTATAATTTTTTTAAATTTTTACAAAAAAATATAATAAATAATTTAATTTTTTTAAATTTTAAAATAATAATAATATTAAAAAAATAATATTTTATTCAATTCATCTAAAACTATCTCATCTAATCTCTCAATTTAAACATACCATAGTCTTCGAATCTATACAAATGCAAGCCTCCTGATAGCGCACAAGTAAGTTCACAATGGTACATCATCCAACAACGAATCCGTTTATTTCTTCAGTATGTAATAATTAATTTTAAAGAATAATGTTACATAAAATCATAAAGTGCATAAGCACCATACAATCATTTTAAAAAAGAGTAAAATTTATTCATTTTTTTTAAAATGATTGTACAATATTTATACACTCATGACTGTAACTATTATTTCTCATGTGTATATATATATATAATAATGTCTCTCAAATGTAGAT
>NW_023355035.1:0-883 GCF_001411555.2 Juglans regia
TAAATTTACCGAATCTTTGAAATTGCAGCATCTACGAGTTCACTGTATGAAGAGTCTAAAATTGCAGCGTCTACGAATTCATCGCAAATAGGAACAAAACTTCTTACCACCAGCCCCAAAATCGCCATATGAAGAGTTTGAGTTTGCAGCGTCTACGAATTCACCGCAAATGAGAACAAAACTTCTTACTGCCAACCCCAAAATCGTCGTATGAAGAACAAAGCTTCTTACCGGCAGACTCATAAATCGTCGTAAATGACGGCAATTTGCGACGTTTCCTCACCGTAATTGCACTTCAGACCAAATTGCCTAGGGAATTTTGCTGCGAGAAATGTTCGCTGAGTTAGCTACAACAATTGCGGGGGCCATGATTTCTCACCGAAATTTATCTGAGCGGACGCTTTATTTTCGACCGATTAGCGAAGAGTGAAAATCACAGTTTGTGAATTGTTTCTGCGAGAAAGCAGGGGAAATGCTACGATCTCACTCCCCGCGAGAAGGCAAAATTCCTGTAGTGTTTCTAAAGTATGTTAAAATTTTCTGAATAATAATAAAATGATTTAAATGTAAATATTTTATTGGATTTTATGAAATGAGAGAGAAAATATTAAATAAAAGTTGTAATGTAAATCTCAAACAAGAATACAAGAATACTTATTGTAATGTATTGTAGTTTGCAAGAATACAAAAAATATTACTGAATTGGAGTTTGCAACAATGTTTTGAATACCGTACCGGATAGCGTACCGGTCAAGACACTGGAACGAAATATTTCGGTATCGGTACCGTTTCGTGTACCGTTTCGGGATAGTCGATATATGAATAAATTATATATATAAATATATATAACAATTATATTCTAAAATAATAGTTTATATATGAA
>NW_023355036.1:0-212 GCF_001411555.2 Juglans regia
ACAATTGCTATACCAGTCATTATTTACCTCTATATCCCATACTTGACAATTTTTTTTTTTTTTATAGGATGTGAGCTGTGGGATAGTAAATAGTGACTGATGAAAAAAATTAATATTTTCTTATATGCTCCAGAAAGAACTCATTCGGAACATTATGTTTTGACGACGTATACTTATATAAAGTCCTATTTTAAGTTTTGTGTAGTGTTAGT
>NW_023355037.1:0-248 GCF_001411555.2 Juglans regia
ATTTTTTTTTTTTTTTTTTTAAATAAATAAATTTAAAAAATTTATTGTAATGTAATTTTTAATAGTATTTTTATTTTAAAATTTATAAAAGTTGTATTAATTTTTGTATTTGAATAATTATTAGATAATGATTAGATGAAAAGTTTAAAAATTAAAAATTAAAAAATATTTTATATTTAAAGTATAGGATTGTGCTATGTCCACCAATCTCAATTATCGTTGGGAGCTACCGTTAGTATTATTGTTCT
>NW_023355038.1:0-233 GCF_001411555.2 Juglans regia
AAATTTTAAAATTTAATGGATGCAGCATCTTGATGGAATTAATGGATCACGTGAATAATCTTACCCTTTAAATAACGCTAGTCTAACATAGCTTTGTTACACAACTTCCACACATTTTACACTCCACACTTTTTTAAATTTTTAATATTTTTTTTAAATTTTTTTTTGAGTTTATTCTTTTTAAATTATTTTAATATTTTTTATTTATTATTCATATAATAAATATTTAATAA
>NW_023355039.1:0-216 GCF_001411555.2 Juglans regia
GAGGTTTGCTACACAACCTCCACCACACTCCACATTCCATACTTTTTTAAATTTTTTAAATTTTTAATATTTTTTAAAAATTTTTTTTTGAGTTTATTCTTTTTAAATTATTTATTCATTATTTATATAATAAATATTTAATAAAAGAAAAAAATAATAAAAATTAAAAATAATGTAGAGTGTGGAGGTTGTATAAATAGTAAGATGTTGAGTAGC
>NW_023355040.1:0-312 GCF_001411555.2 Juglans regia
ACAAAATTATAGCTCGAACATCTGGATGCTGCGATTGTTGTTACGTACATTAATTATTTGGATCTTTCGGACTACAAGAAAATTGTTTATTTGTAGCCATTTAATTCCAGCGAAATGATTATTTACAGTTAAAATGAGTCTGTTTTAGTCACAAATAATATTTTCGTCGCAATTAAACTGTCACAAAAGTCCATTGACGGTTTCTTTGTTAATATCAGTCCTTTTTTTTCAAAATATTTTATAAATAAAAAATTTGTTTTGTGAAAGATTTTGACGCCCATGTGCTACCAACTATATTGAATCTCGATATAT
>NW_023355041.1:0-722 GCF_001411555.2 Juglans regia
CTCGATTTGGAGGGAAAAAATGCTTTTCCAAGAACACCGAGTAGTCCCCAGAAAAGGAAAACATAGAATCAAAGAATAGAATCAAATTTTCAAAATTCCAGATGTGCATATGAAGATGTAGGCTCATAAACATTAGGGGAGACTGTTTAACAAACGAGAATTACTAGAGACACAAAGAGATTATACAAAGTAAACTTACAAACTGATGTGTTTTTGTGGAATTTATTAAATCTACTTTATAATAAAAGTAATTTTACAATTTAACGTGCCACATCAAGACATGTTAATTGTAAGTTTATTTTTATGAAATCTCTTTAACAAATATTCCGCACTTAAAAATACAAAACTTCATAAATAAAAAAAATTTCAGATTATTGCACCAGTATAAAATTATTGCCTAAGTGATTGATGAGTTTAGGAAAACCAATTGACACATCTCTCCTTTCCTGTGCTGTTCTAAGAGGGGGAGGCTCCTCCGTCACCTATTCCTTCTATCAATCGATCCACCAAAGTATGTAACGCTATAATGAAAGAATTACATGACTTATACTTTAAACAGACTAATCAATGATATAATTAGAGTTTTATTAAAATTTTATAAAGAGCAAGAACTTCTCATTCACAAGTAATACAGGATTCTATATACTATTTATTCTTATCTTTATCATATTAGATATCACAATTTACTTCTTTTAAATTCTCGATATCCTCATTGGGCTGTT
>NW_023355042.1:0-259 GCF_001411555.2 Juglans regia
ATTTTGTATAATAGGCCTCAATAAAATAAATAATTTAATTTTTTTAATATTAAAATAAAAATAATATTAAAAAATATATTTTAATAATATTTTATTCACTTTTTAATTTTCATCTCATTTATAAAAGCAAACAAATATTTTCTCTCTTTATACTAAGAAATAAAAAGCGTCCTGGTCCTTAATTTATATTTTCGATCGATAAGGAAAACACTAGACCCACATAGGGTTTGTCTCGATAGTGAATGCTAATGTTTTTTTA
>NW_023355044.1:0-233 GCF_001411555.2 Juglans regia
GCTTTAGGTTGCCAATAATGATCCTATATAATAAGGTATGCATGTCACGTTGGAATAGGGGCAGGATTTTTTCCAAGCGCTAGTTGAAATTAAGGCCCATAGACATGCATTCAAATGATCATATAAGTTTTTACAAATAAATATTTACGATAAATTATTTATGATGAAAATAATTATTAATGATTATAATAAATTTATTTTGACACGAAACAACCATTTTTATAAAAAATAAT
>NW_023355045.1:0-2426 GCF_001411555.2 Juglans regia
ACATAGCCGAGGAGTGGGTCACGGAGGAACAACAAACGTTGGAGTTGGAAAATGATGGTCGTGATGGTGACGAACGGAATTGGAAAATCTTTGTCACGATGAAAAGCTGAACGAAACTTTCCCTCCTCAGGTTGTCTTTTTTTTCATCTTTCATTCGTGTTTTTCATTGCTTTATCTTTCATTTTATTTTTTTAATTCTAGCTGACGTGGCAGGCGTGCACAAGTCTCCTGCCTATAGCAAAATTATAAATTTTTTTTAAAGAGAATGTGTTGGACTTGCATATTTTAAGACTGCAACTATCATTTCTCATCATTATTACTACCATTATTCCACCAATATTATTAGAGTTTGGTTCGCATCTAGTGAAAAAATATAGATGCTTTAATCATAAAGAAATCTCATAAACTGACATGACTTTATACAATACGTTAGATTGTAAAGTATATCTAATATATCATACGAAATTATTTTAATTTGTGGATTTACTTACGTGGAATCTCTTCATATGTTTACTTTGATATTTGTTTTATAATTTAAAAAATAATTGGAACCCACCTCATTGAAAAAACAAACAAGTGGGAAGAGAATTCTGTTGGGATGTAATTACATAAAGACCACGTCTAATCCTGAACTATAAATTAGGAGAATAATATTTTAGTGCATAGATTCGAACACCATCATTGTAGACAGATTTAACAATATTGTCAATTAAATCTTGGTGCCACATTGATTTCGTTAATGCGATTTATCGACACATCAAAGGAGACTGAAAAAGGTGATCATTAATTGAAATTTAATTCAAAATTTTAAATTAATATAAATATAAATATGAATATAATTAGTAAGTACTAAGTGCATATTTGTGATTGCGATAGAAAATATAACTTATAGTTTTGGAGCTTATAACTTATAGTTTAATTAATAAGTTCTACTATTAAAAAATTATTTACTGTTTGGTAATCATATGTTTAAAGCGCTTTCAAATATGTTATATTTGTTTGGAAATAAATTAAAAAAATAATTTTTAATGTATAAAATGACAATTATTCGATTTTGTAAAGATTATGATCATATTTTTAAAATTTTGAAAATTATAATTATCTAAAAGTTGTATGGGTATTTTTGTCTATTGATAATCTTTTCAAAATTTGAACTACATTTTGAATTATTCAAAAAAATATGTTTGATGTTTTTCTTTAAATATATTTTTTAATTTATTTGAGATTAAAAAATATTTTAATATATAGTATTTAAATAATCTAGTTTTTTCGTTAAATAACTTTTAAATCTATTTAAACATTTTTTAATACTCCTGATCGAACCGCAAATAGGCCTTAAGTACCCCAAACGTCAAGTTTGTATGGCCCAAAAATCGTCAGATATAGTCAAATTGGCCTTTAATGTTTATGCTTTTATTGCATTTGGAAAGCAACTACGCAACTACCGGTGAAAATAGGAAGAGGAATTAAAGCCCCGTTTGAATAGAATAAGTGTTTAATCTCACTATTATAATTTTTTAAAATTTTTATATAAAATATAATAAATAATTTAATTTTTTAAGATTTTAAAATAATAATAATATTTAAAATAATATTTTATTTAATTTTTAATTTTCATCTCAATTCACCGTCTAATCGTGACCTAAATTGTTGGATGCTATGAATGACCACGTAGCCTTTGTATGTATCCAAGTTGGATTTTGCTTTAGGAGTTAAAGTTAACAACATCTTTCTTGACCTTTCCCAACTTTAAAATAGAAAGATAAATATTACGTTTGAAAGAGTATTTTATAAGATTGACGGAATTTCACGTCATACGTTAGATTTAACTTTATAATATGAGATAGTATATGAAGTCATATTAGTATATGAGTTTACTTCTAAGAAACTCTTTTGTATTACAACATTTTTCAAATAAAAACTTTATGATTTTTTTTATGTAAAAAGATCTATTGATTAAATCACTACAATAAGTTTTGCAAGGATAAGGATTTTAAAAAATTAAATAGATAAGAATTTTATTTTCAAAATTATGATATTGAGCTCATTTATTTCTCGACAGAAGAATCAAGATATCTAATATAAAAATTTAAAGAGTTTAATGATCAAGATTTCCATAATTTTATGATAATCGACAAACTTCTACATTAAAAATGTGTTTAATGAATCAATTAACAAGCTTTTGAATAAATAAATAAATATATATTTTAACCATTAAAAGAAAGAATAATGCTATATACAGTCGTGAAATGCGCAAACGCAGTGCAGTCGCTTTGAAAAAAAGTAGGGTCTACTATTAAAAAATTAATTTCTTTTCATGTGGGTCTCATATTTATTCACTTTTTACCAAGTGACTATACGACGCTTGCACACTCACGACTGCAAGTATCATTTCCCTAAAAGAAAATGCTAAATTCGTTAAATTT
>NW_023355046.1:0-290 GCF_001411555.2 Juglans regia
ACCGCCAACAGCGCCTCCCACTGCGGCTCGCCATTCAACCCTCTTCAGCCTTGCCCACGCCAAAGACATCACGAATACACCCCACACCTCACGCCACACCCGCCCGTCGTGCACTGTCCCGTTTGTCGTCTGTTGCAGCACCCCGACACAGGTAAATCTCCGTCCGTGTTTGTTCTCTCTCTCCGTCACTCTCTCGGTCTCTCATACCGTTTCCTCCCTCTGTCGCTCGCTATCTCATCTCTGCATCCTAGCCGCGCCAATCCCCCCCCCCCCCCCCCCCCCCCCCCCCC
>NW_023355047.1:0-243 GCF_001411555.2 Juglans regia
TAATTATTATTGCATTTGTATTATTAATATCAAATATATGTAGTGGATGCTAATTACAAAATATATATAAAAAAATTGATTTTAACAAAAAATTATAATAATAATAAAATAATAATATTGTCTCAAATATGCATAAACTAACGTGGGAATTTTGCTTGAATAGCAAAATGAATATGCAAAAGAAGTGATTTTGTATATGTATATGTATAGACCAATGCTAATGCTCTAAACCAAGAACATTCG
>NW_023355048.1:0-252 GCF_001411555.2 Juglans regia
GTTTTTTTCTCCCCCAACAAAGATAACTTGATGGTACATAATTCATTATGATGTTTATTTCTTTTATTTTTGAAGAGATCTTTCAAAGGCAAAAGTAATATCATCTAGAGGGCCCTCCTCCTTTCCTATGTCCAAACCGAACCCCCCCCCCCCCCCCCCCCCCTTTTTTTTTTTTTTTTTTTATTTATAAACTCATCTATGTGTTGGTGGTCATAGAGACCATGACCAAAACGTTAACTTCATTTCCATTGG
>NW_023355049.1:0-200 GCF_001411555.2 Juglans regia
CTAGTTGATCTATACGCAACCGTCGGATAATCGAGTTTGCCACGTCATCTTCTGATAGAATTAAAAAAAAAATAAAAACCGAAAAGACGACTGAGCGGTATGAAGACATTTGAGAAGAGAGGAAACGCCCAAACCCCAAACCCATTTTAAAACCCATCTGTAAACTCAAAAGAAGACTACAAAATTTCGATTGAAAAATT
>NW_023355050.1:0-411 GCF_001411555.2 Juglans regia
TATATTTTGTAAGAGGTTAGGGCAGGTTTGGGGGGTGGGATGAGATATAAAATTTTCATCTCATCATTACATCTTTTTCAAATTCTCATACAAAATATAATAAATAATTCAATTTTTTAAAATCTAAATTTAATTTTTTTAAATCTTAACACAATAATAATATTAAAACATAATATTTTAAACATTAAAACAAAACACAAAATTTTCATCTCACCTCCAAACCTGCCCTAACCTCTTTGGTTTCTACAACTCTTCTTAACTCATCTTATCTCATTTAATCATTATAATTTTTTAAAATCTTAAAATAAAAATAATATTAAAAAAATATATTTTAATAATATATTATTTAATTTTTAACTTTAATTTCAACTCATTTTATTTCATCTCATTTACAAAAAAACAAACGATGCC
>NW_023355051.1:0-620 GCF_001411555.2 Juglans regia
CAATGGACCAAACTAGCTTGTTTGGATTCACAAGTTATCTCAGCTCATCTCAGCTCATCTCAACTCATCTTAACTCATCTCAACTCATCTCACTACTATTCATTACTATTCAGCAACTTTAACTCACAAATCTCACTACTATTCACAATTCATCTCATTACTATTCACAATCCATCTCAACTCATCTCAGCTCATCTCAAGTCATCTCAAGTCATCTTCGAATCCAAACATCTCAGTGATTGAATGATCATGGACAGCTACAACATTTTTAATTAAAATAATATTTCAACAGATAGTTGATAAAAAGAAACTTCGTATATATAATCATTTAAATCTGAAATATTAAAAAAAAAACGTTGATATTTTTTTTTTTGAAAAAACAACTTCCTTCATTGATAACATGTTATTACATGATCTGATAAAATATTGGAGTTTCCTCCATGTCTACTATGTAATCTGAAACATAAAAAGCAGCTTTAGCTAGATTATGGGCAATAGAATTGCCCCTCCCTGTTTACATGACTGACTATACATATTTTCAACTTTATCATTGTAGATTGAGTATCATTTATGATCATATCCCAGAGCAGCTTCCATTTTGATTCTTTAGATTGAGTTCA
>NW_023355052.1:0-2290 GCF_001411555.2 Juglans regia
ACTATTCAGCAACTTTAACTCACAAATCTCACTACTATTCACAATTCATCTCATTACTATTCACAATCCATCTCAACTCATCTCAGCTCATCTCAAGTCATCTCAAGTCATCTTCGAATCCAAACATCTCAGTGATTGAATGATCATGGACAGCTACAACATTTTTAATTAAAATAATATTTCAACAGATAGTTGATAAAAAGAAACTTCGTATATATAATCATTTAAATCTGAAATATTAAAAAAAAAACGTTGATATTTTTTTTTTTGAAAAAACAACTTCCTTCATTGATAACATGTTATTACATGATCTGATAAAATATTGGAGTTTCCTCCATGTCTACTATGTAATCTGAAACATAAAAAGCAGCTTTAGCTAGATTATGGGCAATAGAATTGCCCCTCCCTGTTTACATGACTGACTATACATATTTTCAACTTTATCATTGTAGATTGAGTATCATTTATGATCATATCCCAGAGCAGCTTCCATTTTGATTCTTTAGATTGAGTTCATTGACCATTGTTTTGAAGTCTCCTTCTAGTATGACCTTACTCATACCTAATTAAATTCCAAACCTTACTGCTATCTCTGTTGTTATGGTCTCTGCTAGATTAAGATCAGGCATTAAGGGCAGGTTTGGGGGGGTGGGATGAGACACAAAATTCTCATCTCATCTCATCTCATCATTACACATTTTTCAAATCTCTATACAAAATATAATAAACAATTCAACTTTTTCAAATCACAATTCAACTTTTTCAAATCTCAATACAATAATAATACTAAAACATAATATTTTAAATACTAAAACAAAACATAAAATTCTCATCTCACATCTCAAACCTGCCCTAACTTTTTTTTTTTTTTTTAAGATTGTCAAAAAGTTACCAACTTCATCTCTTACTATTATCCCTATTCTTATTTTAAGATATTTTTTATCAACAGTCACATCTCGGTTAATTTTACAAAAATCTTGAAGTGGACAATCCCATGAAACTGTCATTCTGTTTTTTGCATTGACTTGATGTTCATCTGTACATAAATTCAACTGCACTTGTTTCATTTTGTGTATCACAGAATCTATCAAAATGTTTCTAAAAACTAACTGATTTATTCTCCACCAAAAATTCCAGAAAGCTAAAGAAAAGTTTATCTAATTTGTTCAACATGTCTTGTATCTATTAGTCCAGCTCTGCTACTACAATTTCTCAAAAAAAAAAAAAAACTTACTACTACAAGTTAAAAATTGTGTTTGAATGTTGAAGTGAGTTAAGTTGAGTTGAATTAAAATGATAAAATATTGTTAGAATATTATTTTTTAATATTATTATTATTTTAAGATTTAAAAAAATTAAATTATTTATTATATTTTATATTAAAATTTAAAAAAATTATAATAATAAATTAAAATGAGTTGAGATGAGTTTAAGATCAAAACACACCTAAAGTACAAAAAATCTACTCAACCTCCTACTATTCACACAACCTCCACACTCTACATTATTTTTAATTTTTATTATTTTTTTCTTTTATTAAATATTTATTATATGAATAATGAATAAAAAATTTGAAATAATTTAAAAAGAATAAACTCAAAAAAAAATTTTAAAAAAATATTAAAAATTTAAAAAATTTTAAAAAAATATAAAGTGTAGAGTGTAGTGGAGGTTGTGTAGCAAAACTCCCCAAAGTATAATGAGATCAAACGATGCAGTAAGATAAAATAAGTGCAAGATAATGATACATCACTGCAAGTTACCCACTTGTTATCATCTTAGAAATAAGTATCTACCATGAAAGTTGTGCACTGCAGTCAAGACATGACAGCAAATGTTCATTGCATACACGACCGTACTAGTACCGACATCATATATATATATAATAATTCTTCGTATATAATCATAACATAAATAAATATCATATAATTATTTAAAAATTAAATAAAATTTTTTTATATAAATTTTATATATATTTTAAAATAATTATACAATATTTATATACACACGATTATAATTTCTATATATATAAGAATGCTTTTAATAAGTTGCTATTACTTTCACGTCCCCTACCGACAGCTTGTTTTTGTTTTTTTCATACCAATTGTGAATATTTTATATAAAATATAAAATAATAAATAATAACTAATAAAAATAATTATAACATCCAAACACCTTAATTGGTGCGTTTATTTTTGTAGAACATGAATCATTTTTTTCCCCTAAGAGAACGCGTAACACTTTTTTTTTTTTTTTTTTCTGGCTCTGGTTCCTTGATCTATAATTACCA
>NW_023355053.1:0-213 GCF_001411555.2 Juglans regia
TTATCACTATTAAATATAAATAAAAAATAAAATCATTATAATACTTATCACTATTATATATAAAAAAAAAATAAAATCACTACAATATTTATCAATATTAAATATAAAAAAAATCATTATAATATATAAATAAAAAATAAAATCACTAAAATATATAAATAAAAAATAAAATCACTATTATATATAAATAAAAAATAAAATACTATAATATTT
>NW_023355054.1:0-5000 GCF_001411555.2 Juglans regia
GAACAACAAAAGTTTCTTGTCAAGTTGTTAGGATTTGAGTATGACATTGTATACCAACCCGGAAAAGAGAACAAAGTTGCGGATGCACTTAGTAGAAAAGAAGGGAGCTCAACATTATGGCAAGTATATGAAGAGAATGATGATAGTTTGATGGCCTTGAGTGGGGCCGAATGGAGGATATGGGACAAGATCCGTGAGGCAACCAAGCTTGATGCGAGGGCCATTGAGATTGTAGAGCTTTTAGAAGCTCAAGGTGATGGGGTAATCGGCTTCAAGTTGAAAGATGACCTAATCTACTACAAGAACTATGTGTATGTCCCTAATGTACCGAATTTGAGAAGGGAGGTTCTTGATCCCTTCCACAATAGTAAAGAGGGAGGTCACTCCGGGTGGTTGAGAACCTACATAAGAATTAAGCATTTTTTCTATTGGGAAGGATTGAAGAAAGCCGTGAAGACACTTGTGGCGGAGTGTGATGTATGCCAAAAGTCTAAGTATGAGACAAGGCCACCAGCCGGTTTGTTGCAACCCTTGCCTATTCCAAACTTAATTTGGGAGGATTTGAGTATGGATTTCATCGAAGGGTTACCTAGTAGTGGCGGGTTTGAGGTAATTTTTGTGGTGGTTGATAGGCTAAGCAAGTATAGCCATTTTATTTCTCTTACCCACCCATATTCGGCCAAGAGTGTGGCCAAAGCCTTTATTGATCATGTGGTGAAGCTCCATGGGTTTCCCAAGAGTATTATCTCGGATAGAGATAGGGTCTTCATGAGTTCCTTTTGGAAGGAATTATTTGAGCTACAAGGTAGCAAGTTGAAGGCAAGTTCATCTTACCACCCACAAACCGATGGGCAAACGGAGGATGTCAATAGAACACTTGAGCAATATTTAAGGTGTTTTTGCCATGAGGAACAAAAAAAGTGGGGTGAGTACTTGTCTTGGGCCGAATATTGGTACAATACTTCTTTCCACGCATCCATCCAAAGAAGTCCTTTTGAGGTTGTTTATGGGAGGGCACCACCTATGTTGGTAAATTATGAAAAGGGCACGGCCAAGAATGAAGAAGTCGAAAAGGAGTTGGTAACTAGGGATGAGATCCTAGTGAAGGTGAAGAAGGAGCTTGCCAAGGCTCAACAAAGAATGAGGAAGTATTACGATGAGGGTAGAAGAATGGTTTCCTTTGAAGTAGGGGACTATGTGTATTTGAAGCTTCAACCTTTTGGCCAAAGAACATTGAGGAAAAAGCTTAATTTGAAGTTGGCCAAGAAGTACTATGGGCCTTTCAAGGTACTTGAGAGGTTGGGAGAGGTAGCTTATAGATTGGAGCTTCCTCCAAGTTCCAAACTTCATCCGGTGTTCCATGTAACCGTGTTAAAAAAGAGAATTGGGGACCCGAGCCTCATTGTGGATGAGCTACCTAGGTTTGATGATGAAGGCCGAATGCTTTTACAACCAAGGGAAGCTCTCAACTATAGGGTGGTTTCAAGAGGGACCATGAGAAAAAGTGTGTGGCAAGTCTTGATAAGGTGGGGGAAAGCTCCAAAGGAAGAAGCTACTTGGGAGGACTACGATGACATAAGGGCAAGGTTTCCTCAATTTATCCTTGAGGGCAAGGATATACTTAAAGAGAGGGGGATTGTTAGACCCCCACGTCGAGTGGCCTCAAGGGGAGCAGCACAAACCCTAACCATGGTGGGTACTAGCACCGTGGTTAACCCACAACCATGCCTTCACAGCATGCGGGCTAGCGAGGCTAGCAAACACACGGCAACGCGCGCAGCACAAGCCAGCGCGCACAAGCACGCAGCACAGGCCAGCGCGCGCAGGCGCGCAGCACAGGCCCGCGCGCACATGCGCGCAGCATCAGGCGCCCCAGCGGGCCGCACGCCCAGGCACTTCGCAGTGCGCAGGCCCGTGCGCACACCAGTGGGCCGCAGGGCCCTGCACACGCCCATGCGCCACACAGACCAGCCAGTCCGCGCGCGCGCGCACACGACCAGGCTGACCATGCCGCACACCCGCACAGCCTTGGGTCCTCCTGCCGCCCATGCCAGCACGCCCACGCCCATCCTGCAGCACACCAGCGAGGCTAGTGGCACGCCCCACGGCGTGCCATCCAGCGCACGGCTCCAGCCCGTGCCATGCGGAGCAGGTCAGTGGCATGCCATCCAGGCGTGCCATCCAGCGCACGGCTCCAGCCCGTGCCATGCAGCCAACGCCCACGGCCCCCACGTGGGCCATGCCGAACCAACACTTAGCCATGCAGCCAACGCCCAAGCCAACCACATGGGCCATGCCGAACCAACACTTAGCCATGGACCAACCAACCAACATGCAACCACTTAACCCACCTTGGGTCCGTGCATGTCACACCATGGTTTAGTCCATGGCTCCCTTTTAATTGTTTTACTTATTTAGTCCTTTGATTATTTGTTATTTACCTTGAAGGGACCATTTTAGGGTTTCCAAGTTGTAACCTATAAATAGGACCCCTAGTCATTTCATTTCCATCTTTTGGCAAAACTCTAGAGAGAGAACATTGTTTGAGAGATCATCTTCGGTGCATGAGCACTTGGGCAATTTGGGTGCAATCCGTGAATCCCAAATTGATTTATCATTTTATGTAGCTTAATCATTCCTTGTGCAATACGTGACTCAAGGTTTGATTGTTCATTTGATCCTTGTGTCATTTTAGTTCATTCGAGAGCAATAGTATTCTATATATTGTTCTTGGAGTTCCACATTTGTTCTTGAAGTTCTTCATTATTTTTGGGCTCTCAATCCGTGTGAATCATCATTTCGACTATAACAAGTGTTAGTCAACTTTCCATAAGTTGCCCTAACCCTTTTGGTTGTCATAGCCGAATTGCATCACTTGGTAGGTCAATTCCCATTCGGCCAACTATTGCCTTATTGGGACTTGCCTAGCCGCCTCCCAACATTCCTTTTGCATCCATCATCATTAGGAAACTTTCCTAAATCCCATACTACCCTATTTCGGCAACCCTAGCCACCACACCTACATTCCATATTGAGCTAACCCTAGCCGCCAACTACCTTCCTAATTTGATAAACCCTAGCCGCTATTACCCTCTTGCCAATTCGGGAAACCCTACCATACCTCATGCTCGTGCATCACCCATCATCCAACCCTACACTTACATCATCCAATCTTAATATCATTTACCAATTCTAGCCGAAATACATCTTCTCCCATTGACACATTGGTCATCTTGACCTACATTGGACGTTGACCAAGCAAGAGAAGGACTTGGACTCGGTCATCTCAAGGTTACTATTGGCTTAGCAAGGCAAGTGTTTAGGGACTAAGACGGTCCCCAACACAGCCCATGGCTTGCCTTGGCGGCCAGTGGCAGCCCCATGGCTCCCCATGGCTTATTACATGGCTTGCCCCAAGACACTTTGTATGACGTACACCGATGGTGCTTTGCCTATATGTCAAGCGAGTCCGACCCGAGGAACACCGTAGATCCACACAAACTCACAAAAAAGCAATCTTTCCTTGTTGCCTCAAAAGATTGCAATACAGGCACTCACAACACTTGGCCCCAATCTTTTAGAGCGATCGTAGGCGGTAGAACACTTGTCTCGTGCTTTTGGACAATTGAAACCACCCAAATTGGTTTCCTAAATTCATTCCAATACATCTTGGATGTGTTCCAAGCATCACCTATCGATTTTTGCCTATTTTCGATTTTTTTGATTTTTCGGATTTATTTAATCAAAAAAATTAAATAAAAAAATCCCGATGTCGAAAAATTGTGAGGCTTGCTCCTACTTCAAGATATGATTTTTCTAAGCATGCCTGCAAAAAATCTCGTCCAAATTCAAAGTATTTCGATATAAAAGGCCTTTATGTTTCCTCGGACATTTGATGTTTCCTCCTGCCGGTTGGGATTTGGCTCTAAATGCTCTTTAGGGGGGGCATGCAAGCCCCAACATGGTCAGCCAGGAGGGCTGACCATGCCGCTCCCCTCACATGGGCATGCCCCTGGCGCCCATGGAAAGGGCGTGTGCCACGCCCCCCATGCCACCGGCGGGGGGGTATCGTCTCCACCGCCGCCGGCGGTGGTTGTGGCGGCGGCCGCCGCCGGCCGACCATGTCCCGACGACCGTTTTTTGGGCTCGTTTTAGTGGGGGTGATTCCTACATTCTCGATTGCTTTCTAGCAACAAGCTTGTGCTTTAGGGACGGATTTGGTGGCACCTAGTGCCACGCATGGGCTTGTTGATGGGGGCAATCGGTCGTGCTAGGGGCTTTCTCGCGTTGGCTAGCCCTCGTGTGCTCTAGTCTACCCCATGGCGGGTGGGGCTATTTGTTTGGGTGCCTCCCTTTGCAACATGCTTGTGCAGCGGATAGTGTTATGGCGCGGTCTCGCTACATTGTTGCCTCTCGGGGTATCCGGGATGATCTTTGAGCCTCTTCACATATTGTGGTGACGACCGTTTTGGGCTCGTGGGGGTGTTCCTACATTCTAAACGCTCTAGCAACAAGCTGTGCTTTAGGGAGTTGGTTGGTGGCACCTAATTGCCGGCGCATGACTTGTTGATGACGTCGGTGGAGTGCTAAGACTCTCACGTTGGCTAGCCCTCGTGTGCTCTAGTCTACCCCATGGCGGTTGGGCCTATTTGTTTGGATGCCTCCTTTGCAACATGCTTGTGCACGGCGGATGGTGTTATGGCACCCAGTGCTACGCACATTGTTGCTCTCAGGGGTATCCGGATGATGCTGGCCTCGCTTCCATGGGGTTTGACGGGCATCTCCATTTTTCATTTTACATTTTGTTGGCCGCATGGTGGCCGGGCCTGTGTGTTTGTTTGCTTCCTCTTTGACGTAGATGTGCACGGCGGATGGTGTTATGGCACCCAGTGCTACGCACATGCTTCATTGAGGTGGCTTCGGGACCTTGATGGCCTTGTTCCCATGGGGTTGAACCTTGATACGGTTTCCTTCTTGATGCGTTGATCTTCGTGGGGGTT
>NW_023355056.1:0-510 GCF_001411555.2 Juglans regia
TTTAATCATGAAGTAAAATAAAAATCATAAAAAAATATTTTTTATTTTATTTTGTGATTAAGAAAATATTTTTTAATAATATTATAAATTTATTATAATTTTTCAAAATATTTAAAAATTAAAAAAAAATTATATAAAAAATAACTTTAAAAAATACATAAAAACACATTCTAGAGTTCCTGCTGCGGGCTGCTATAGCATTATTCAAAACTTATTGTGCTGTGAGCCTGTGAGACAAGGCCCGCAATAACTGGACTCATTTTGAATTGCATGTCCCACTATTTTTTTTTAATAATAATTCTATTTGATATAATAAAAAGAAAAAATATATTTATAATAATAAATTATATAATCGTTACGTAATCATTTTAAAAAAAATGAATAAAATATAAGATTCATATGAAAAAATTATTTTTTTAATAGTAGATCTCATTCTTTTTCAAAATGATTACGTAGTATTTATACACTTTCTAATTGTATGTAGAATTATTAATTTAATGACAAACTTTA
>NW_023355057.1:0-267 GCF_001411555.2 Juglans regia
TTTTTTAATCTGTTAAAAAAAAAAAAAAAAGGGGAAGGCGCACCAACGCAGTGGTGCTGCGCGCACCACCGCGAGGTGCTGCGCTGCACCACAGAGGTGCTGCGCGCACCAACGCAGTGGTGCTGCGCGCACCACCGCGAGGTGCTGCCCTGCACCACAGAGGTGCAGCGCGCACCAGCGCGGTGCAGAGCGCACCTGCGCGGTGCAGAGCGCACCAGCGCGGTGCAGCGCGCACCAGAGAGGTGCTGCGCGCACCACCGCGGTGCT
>NW_023355058.1:0-504 GCF_001411555.2 Juglans regia
CCTTACGAAGAAGAAACTACGTTTGAATGTTAAATTGAGTTGAGTTGAGTTGAATTTAGATAATAAAATATTATTAAAATATTATTTTTTAATATTATTATTATTTTAAAATTAAAAAAAATTAAATTATTTATTATATTTTATATTAAAATTTAAAAAATTATTATGATGACCTGAGATAAATTAAGATGAATTTAATAACCAAACGAATACATTCAACTAATTATTGCATCTCTAGTAAAATTTCAATTGCTAACTTCCCTATGCATGTATACGAAGCTGTTTGGCTGTTTTTGGAGAAGTGACCTAAACTCTGTAAGCCAGACCCAGTACTAGTACTGAGTCAGATCCGATGTCATTGCAGGCGAGCACGGCTTGTCATGTATTCATGACTGTCCCGAAATTGCCTCCCTAGCTAGCTTGTGTACTCAAAAGTAGTACTAGTTCTGCTTTATTATTATTATTTTTTTTTTATTTTTGTAAAATTTTTATTTGCATTTCTTG
>NW_023355059.1:0-469 GCF_001411555.2 Juglans regia
GCACAATAAATTTTCTTAATAAAAATTGCCAATACTCATAAAAAATTTCTGTGCTTAATCCACTATACTTAAATCATCTCACCCAATGCCACATAATCTTGATCCTCAGCTGAACCATCAAAATATCTGAAAAGATATTGTGGAGATAAGCGGTGAGTTATCAACAACTCAGTATGCAGACATCATATATTAGCATGTAAACATGAGCATTTATAAAGTTCGATATGCAAAACAAAACATTTACGTTCAGAATACAGAAACAACATATTTACTTTCAGAATGCATAAACAAAACTTGGTACAAAATATCAGAGCGAAATTTTCAGAAAAACAAACTAGTTCCCAAAAAGAAAATCATTTGGCATATCCAAACTGAAACATTATATTCATATCATCTCATAGCATCACATCGGGATAAATACCATGTTTGACCCCCGTGGTAGGGTTATAAACTATCATTATACCTGTGG
>NW_023355060.1:0-700 GCF_001411555.2 Juglans regia
CTATTCAACAAGTGTGTGTTAGCTGTTGTATAAAATTTTAATATATATATATATATATATATATATATATAACTTTGTTATTCATCATTCTCATATATCAGTACATTTATTTTTATTTTTTAATATTTTTAATTTTTTTAATTCTTCTTAAATTAATTGAATTCTTCTACTCATTATTCATACATTACACATTTGAAAAAAATTAAAAAATAAAAATAAAAATTATGTATGATTTGTGGTATAAAAATGATGATTAGTAAAATTTTTCATATATATATATAATCATTTCTAGATTCAAGGATTATTATAAACTTTGCAAATAATAGACAATTTTATTATGCTCTAGCTCACTTATGTGTGCAGCCATTGATTAAGATACCGTTTGAATAATGAGTATAGTTGAGATAAGATGAGTCGAGATAAAAGTTGAAAATTGAAAGTTGAATAGAATATTATTTTTTTAAATTATTATTATTTTAAAATATAAAAAAATTGAATTGTTTATTATATTTTTTGTATAAATTTAAAAAAATTATAATAATAAAATAAAATAAAATAAAATATTTCTTATATTCAAACGGGACGTAAAAGGTGTCTGATCGGACTCATATTTAAAATCTCAAACATCGTGGAATTTTTTTTTTTTTACAAGGTCGAACCGTAATTTGCTTTTTATATTATGTACGTATTTCTGTTTATT
>NW_023355061.1:0-346 GCF_001411555.2 Juglans regia
TAAGAGAAAAACTAGACCAAGTTATCATTTATCTTTTTGTTTGTCTTGCAGACGGTGCAATAACTAACACCGGAAAATAATTATAATATCACGTTAACAAAGAAAAATTTTGTTAACGTTTTCTCAATTATAAGAGAGATGATTTGTATAAATTTTAAATAGATAAATCTTATATAAATTCTTGTAAAAAAATAAATTTTATCTTAAAAAAATATAAAAAAAATTATTCTTTATTAATAAAATCTATTATTTTATAAAAGATTTATATGAGATTTATCTATTTAAAACTTGTATATAGTATTACTCGAGTTATAATGTGCTCTGTTGACTGTTGCTAAAGCAACGA
>NW_023355062.1:0-201 GCF_001411555.2 Juglans regia
GAAATTTTAATGCGACGAAACTCTAAAATGTAAGCCTAGTGGTTGAAATTGGATACGATCGTGGGCTTGAATTTCAGGGCTTGCGTATTACAGACTCGTTGTCACTCAAGGAAGCATTTACTTCTTTTCCTTTGGTTCTCTTCTAATTGGCGCACTCAATGCGATTGCACTCAAAGCCATGACACCCACGACATGGCACCC
>NW_023355063.1:0-270 GCF_001411555.2 Juglans regia
GCCATTTCTTTTTAGTTCAGTTAAAGATTTCGTTTGATTTTTAAATTCATCTCAATTCTTTTTAATTTATCATTATAAATATTTTAAATTTTAATATAAAGTATAATAAATAATTTAATTTTTTTAAATTTAAAAATAATAATAATATTAAAAAATAATATTTTAATAATATTTTATTATTTCAACTCAACTTAATTCAATGGTCTAAATACAATCTAATTGAAACATAGGAGGAGACTGGAATATAGCGTTTTGCGTGTGACGTTGACG
>NW_023355064.1:0-1591 GCF_001411555.2 Juglans regia
AAAAGTAGCTTTTCTAACCTTTTTTTAATTTTTTTCTCAGATTTGAGTAATTAGACAATGGTATGCTCCATTGTAACAATGGGGTTCTTGTGTGTGTGCATGATTACAAGTTCATGGGCACATGACATCATTATTTGCATCATAAATTGCTTTCCTTTCTATGCAATTAACCCGCCGGGGGGGGTTATTGAAAAGAAAATTAAAGATAAAAGGGAAAAGTGGTTCAACTTTTCTTCCCTTTGAAGTTTATTGCCCTTACCACCACCTATTCTTCTGAGTTTAATTTTATAAAATTTTCTCTTAATCAAAGCATACTAAATAAAGATATGAGAATGATATCTATTTATTAAAATTATTTAATTATTATATAGAAAAATGATATTTACAATCGTGAATGTATAAGTATTGTGCAGTCATTTTAAAAAAAGTGAATAAATATAAGACTCGCAGGAAAAAAAATTAATTTTTTAATAATAGATTTTATTTTTTTTTTAAATGACTGTACGGTATTTGTGCATTCTACGATCGTATATAGTATTATTTTATTATACAAGGGTTGATATTTTTTTTAGTAATTATTGTTAATGTGTAGTCTTTGTTAGATTTTAAGACAACAGAGAGAGGACAATAAAATTTGGAATTATGTTTAAGAATTGTCTTGATAGAGCTAAACCCTAATAAAATGATGGCTCTAACATGATGGTAAATATTTTATTATTATTTATAAAATATAAACTCAACGATTGAATGATTAAGGTTGTGTTTAGATGTTGAAGTGAGTTGAGTTGAGATGATAAAATATTATTAGAATATTATTTTTTAATATTATTATTATTTTAGGATTTGAAAAAGTTAAATTGTTTATTATATTTTGTATTGAGATTTAAAAAAATTGTAATGATAAATTAAGATGAGTTGAGATAAGTTTGGTAACCAAATTCACCCTAAGTTACTTTTATCTTTCATCTTTCCCGTAGAGGAGAGGATACATATTTATTTTTCAAAGTCCAAAGAGCCTTTACACATTAGGATGAGCTGTTTGGACTTTCAGGTTAGTCCCTCGTGTTCCAGTCTGGCAGTCTTTAACAGAGATTAGCTTGTTAGATGATGTAGCTTTGTGTTAATGATATTATAAAAAAAAGTATTTGTATTTTACTTTTTTTTAATAATTATTGGACTTTTTACAAACTGGGAATTTCAGACAACCAGAAAGGCAATTTGTTTTCCTTGACCCAATTCAAATGCTCTTGTCAGCTAATTGAAATTAATGTTGTGTTTTGATGTTGAAGTGAGTTGAGTTGAGTTGAGATGATAAAATATTGTTAGAATATTATTTTTTAATATTATTATTATTTTAGAATTTAAAAAAATTAAATTATTTATTATATTTTATATTGGAATTTGAAAAAATTGTAATGATAAGTTGAGATGAGTTGAGATTAGTTTAAAATCCAAACGAAGCCTAATTAAAATGCATTCAAAAAGTCAAACAATTCCAAATTCAACAGTCTGAATCATTGTCAGATTAGTTTTTTTCAAAGAATAAATTAAATTAAATTAAATTGTTCTCTTAGCTGAATAGACCACAGTT
>NW_023355065.1:0-257 GCF_001411555.2 Juglans regia
GGATGGGTGACCTCATGGGAAGTCCTCGTGTTGCACCCCTCGTTTTTGTTTTTTCCGCCTTGCGAGATAAATTGACAAGAAGGAGCACTCGGGAGTGGATTTTTGGGAAAATCTCGCCCTGCACATCGCGTAGCCATGGGTTTGGATCAGATCTCCGTTTGGATTGGGATCGGAAGGACGCTAGTATGTCGCTCAAGGATTATATGAATTTTAAGTAATTAGTTTGATGGGTGCGATCATACCAGCACTAATGCACC
>NW_023355066.1:0-343 GCF_001411555.2 Juglans regia
CGGTATTGGGTTGGTTGATTACACAAAATTAAATTATCTCATTTCATATAGTATCGTTTGAATTCAGAGATGATTTAAGATGGTTTTAGATGAGTTATATAAAATATTGTAAGAATATTATTTTTTAATATTATTATTATTTTGGAAGTTAAAAAAGTTGAATTGTTTATTATATTTTGTGTGAGAATTTGTAAAAGCTGTAATGATGAGATGCGATGAGTTGAGGTACAGTTTCCAATCCAAACCGGGGCATAATCATCACAACTTTCTCAGACTCTCACGCAAAATATAATAAACAATTCAATTTTTTCAAATCTCAAAACAAAAATAATATTAAAAAATA
>NW_023355067.1:0-239 GCF_001411555.2 Juglans regia
AGTTTTATGAGATGAGTTATACCCATGAATTTCTTCTTGGTATCAAAGCCTGCCACAGGACGAATGGGGGCCCACACTACTTATCTCATGACAAAACTAAAAAAAAAAATACAAGCATGCACGTGAGGGAGGGTGTTGAGGAATAATCTCACATTGTCTATGGACAAGGTATTTGGCATGTTTATAAAGAATTAACAATCCTCTCTTGTAGAAGCGATTTTATGAAATGAGTTAGGCCT
>NW_023355068.1:0-210 GCF_001411555.2 Juglans regia
ACATATAATCCTTTAAAACAAAAAAACAAAACAAAAAAAAAGGCGGGGTGGGAACGATAAGTTAGCTAGAAATATTGAACTAATTTGATCAAAAAAATCAAGAGATATTGACTTGAAATTAGGTTAATGCCGAACCCAAACATTATATTTTAGGATAATGATATATATATTTACACATCATTTGTTTTATTATCCAGCTATTTTTTTTTA
>NW_023355069.1:0-929 GCF_001411555.2 Juglans regia
TTACTTCTACGAATTGTTTTAAAGAAAATATTTCACCCAAAATATTCTAACGTGACCAAACCAAGTGCCGTTTGAATATTAAGTTGAATAAGATAAATTGAGATAAAAATTAAAAATAAAATAAAATATTGTTAGAATATTATTTTTTTAATATTATTATTATTTAAAAATTTTAAAAAAAATTATAATAATAAGATGAAATCACTTCAGAATCCAAACTGGCCTAAATGAGTTAGAGTATTGACATTAGACTCATCAAATGAGTGTCATCTTTAAAATTTGATGAATTAATGTTGAAAATCACTGCAGTGGATTTAACATACACTAAAATCTTCAACTTTGAAGTACAGTACATTTAAGTTTATCTCCAAATTTGAAGATTGTTCACACTCTATAACCATTATTTTATTTACTTAAATTATTATTTCTCAATTTTGAACCACAATATATTTAAGTTAGAAAATAATAATTTAAGTATCAAATTAAATTATTAATTAACATATAATTAGTATAATTGTAAAATATGAAAAAAATTAAATTAAAAATATTATTATTAAGAAATAACATTATATTATTATTTTGACTAATTCAATAATTAATCAATTATTAACTTATAGTTAGAAAGGTTTTAAATTTATTAAAAATATATATTTTTCATAAAATTTTAAAAATAAATTTGATCAAACTAATAGCATTAATCTTAAAAACTTAAGAATAATAATATACACACAATATATTATACAACACATTATATAATAATATTATAAAATAAATATATTTTTTAAAATTATATTAATTTCATAAGATATTTTATAAAAACATTTTTCATTTAAAATCTTATTATATAATATATTGTATAAAATATTATTTATAAACCATTTTCCAAAACTTAATACCTCAAAAGTATAAAACGGACTATCGTTTTCCGA
>NW_023355070.1:0-207 GCF_001411555.2 Juglans regia
GCATAATGAAATTAATGAGCTAATTTACGATCGATTTTAGTGAAAGAATTAGAGCTAGATAGCCTTGTTTTCCTCTGAAGTACTACTGATCATCATCAGGTCGATGTCATCATGTCAATGTTGTTAATTAGCTAGCCTTGTTTTCCTCTGAAGTACTACTTATTAATTAGCTAGCCTTGGTCGATCTGCCCCTGCTTTATAATAATT
>NW_023355071.1:0-351 GCF_001411555.2 Juglans regia
ACCATTTTTTCTTTTTCCTCTTTCTTTTTCTCTTCTCTTTTTTTTTTCTTTCTTTTTTTTTTTTTTTGTTCTTCTGGAACTGCTTCCTCCCACGCGCGACGCCCTTCTCTCCCTCTCCTCGTGCGTTTTCCTTCCTCTCCCAGCCCGCTGCCGTGCACCTCCGTCCGACGACACCGCCCAGCCAACGGCCTTCCCCACCCTCCGGCGACCACCTCCCTCCAATCTCAGCCCCTCTAGCGTCGCTGTTTGCCTCCACACGCAACCCTATGCCATGGAGTTCCTTGTGCTCGTGCGCCGCCGTCGCGCCACCACCGGCCACCATTTCTTCACCACTTCATCCTCGACCTTCTT
>NW_023355072.1:0-2167 GCF_001411555.2 Juglans regia
GTAAAATGGTCCCCAACAATAGATGGATCCTTCCCTTTTCGTTTCTTAGGTAATGGACAAATTTGGAGAAATTTGGCAGAATTAACTTTTGTCACAAACCAAAAAAAACTTAAAATACTTTTGTCACAACCCAATATTTACATGTTAAATCTTTTTTAAGTATATGATACTTTCAGATCTAATACTTACATCTAAAAGATATTTAGATAGGTTCATAACATAATAGACATATGCATGACAAAGAGAAATTATAGGTAAGAAATATAAATTAAGCCTAAAAAGATTAGTAATCAAGAAGTTCCAATTTTCATATCTTCAGACCCAATATTCACATCTAAAATATAATATATTTTTATTGTTTCTCGGAGATAAATTTTTTTAAAGTTCAAAAATTTTGGACTTTAATTCTTTGAGACCCAATAATTAAATGTAAAAAATAATTACATAAATTGATAAGAGGATAGGTGTAACGCCCGTCCTTGTGGTGGGACTTTTTTCAAAATATTTTTATAAAAAGGACGAAGGGAATTACCGTCCTATTTAAAACTTTTCACTTGCATACCCAGGGTGCGAGATTCCACGTTTATAATTTAAAATGTGTTTCGACAATAAAAGGAGTTTACAGCGGAAAACATAAATCTTATAATAAAAAGACCTCTCGTACGTTTAAAACTCGTGCCTAGACTTCCGTGCTCTTCTCCATGGGCCGTGTCCGTCCCGATCGTGCAGTTCCTATGGGGGGAGGGACATGCATAAAAACTAAAATGAGTCGAAGACTCGTAAGCATTACTTCATACAATTAAAATATAACAACATAAGTTTTCATTCATGCATTCATCATTCGTACATACTATTACGTGCGTGCCTACGTGTCTTGTGTGCGTTCATTTGAAAACGTCACTGGACGGGGCTTTTCTTTCAAAAGGCTTTCCTTTATTTAAAACGTGTCCCCCATCAGTGCCTTCATTTCTTCAAGAGCCGATGTACGGGATTTTACTTTTAAAAAGGCTTTCTTGTCGTAAAACGTTTCCCGCGTCAGTGCCTTCATTTCTTAAAGAGTCTGTGCTCTTGTGCATACATGTGCATTCGTGCGTTCGTGCATGCGTGCATACATCCATTCTTTCTTATCACTTTCATAGGTCATACACACAATTACGCCTCGTGTGTCTGGGGTTAGCGGTCTTCCTTTGGACCCGGATTCTGCCCGTGGCCACGGGTTAGAAATCCCTTTTCATAGGGGGCAGCACTGGGTGCACTTCCAGCACTACTTACCTGGCATTGCAATCTGCCCATTCATTGGTACCCTTTTTATTTATGTCATGTGGCCGTTACGTGTCTTCATACATTCATGCTTTCATTTCTTTCTTTCTTGCTTTTCATTCATTCGTTCATGTCAGCTCAAAAGAGCTGAAGCTTTCGTTCAGTTCGTTCTTTCATTTAACAGTCCTTTCTTTTTATGAGAAAACATTTATTTTCATGAGAAAATATCGTTTGGGGCATGAGCCCGAAAATGGTCTTTTCGTCTTTCAGTTCATTTCAGTTCTATCCTCTCTTTAACAGTTTGTTCACGGAAAACTTCGTTTAAGAACATACATGGGCTTAAACGTCAGCTTTGGTGGCATCCATAAGCGTCACCTTGAACATCGTCAATCATGGCATCCACGAGCGTTACCTCGTGGCGCACATGAGAGCATCGGTTGGTAAGATTCACAAAAACATCAGTTGTCATGCCTTTCATGCATCTTCATCAGTTTATAAATTTTCTTAGAAAATACATACAATAGATACAGCGTATAGTCATCCATTCACATGCGTACAATTAATACTTTGGATGCGTAAAAAGGGGCCGTACATACTTATACCTTTGAACACTTAGCATTTTCTTCCTTAAAACGTCTTTAGTCTTTTCTTAAAGCGTCATAAAGGAAAAGCTTTCGTTTTTCATTTTCTTTTATCTTATAAAGACTCTAGAAGAGTATGAACGTAACACTTACTTGGACTCCATGCTACTTGCATGTCATTCAGTCTATTCATGTGCTTGTCAGATGACAACCTACATGCATACACATAACCTTAACATCATTCTCTATCTAATGCATAAGTAACTTAAGCTATAAATAGAACTTCACTATACTTAAAACACTCTTCTTCTATCCCGTGCACTTAT
>NW_023355073.1:0-2803 GCF_001411555.2 Juglans regia
TCCACACGGAGTGTCGCTGCTACGTGGAGTACACTCCACGCATACTCCATTCATACACACTACGACACATCACCATTATGGCATTCCTGCCATATGGTGCATCACCATATCACATGGTGTACACTCCTCGTATACTCCCTTTATACACACTACGACACATCACAACTATGGCATGCACGCCATATGGTGCATCTCATCATCTCATGGAGTACATTCCATTTGTACTCCTCACATATACCATACCCCACATAGAGTATACTCATCGTGTACTCCCTTCATACACACTACGGCACATCACCATCATGGCATATCTGCCATATGGTGCGTCACTATATCACATGGAGTACAATCCTCGTATACTCCCTTCATACACACTACGACACATCACCACTATGACATTCCTGCCATATGGTGCATCACCATATCACATGGAGTACACTCCTCGTATACTCCCTTCATACACACTACGACACATTACCACTATGGCATTCCTGCCATATGGTGCATCACCATATCACATAGAGTACACTCCTCATATACTCCCTTCATACACACTACGACACATTACCACTATGGCATTCCTGCCATATGGTGCATCACCATATCACATAGAGTACACTCCTCATATACTCACTTCATACACACTACGACACATCACCACTATGGCATGCACGCCATATGGTGCATCTCACCATCTCATGGAGTACATTCTATTTGTACTCTCCACATATACCATACCCCACATAGAGTACACTCATCGTGTACTCCCTTCATACACACTACGGCACATCACCATCATGGCATATCCGCCATATGGTGCGTCACTATATCACATGGAGTACATTCCACATGTACTCCCCACATATACAACACGCCACATCACCACTATGGCATATTCGCCATATGGTGTGTCACTATATCACATGGAGTACATTGCTTGTATACTCCATGCATGTTACGCCACATCACAACTATGGCATACACGCCATATGGTACATCATCCACCACATAGAGTACATTTCACATGTACTCCTCTTACACGTACTACGCCATTGAGTACACTCTACTTGTACTCATCCCGTTCCACAATACGCTAGGAGGGTATATTCTACATATACTCTCCTTATCTCACATTACGCCACACATAAGGTACACCCAGCGTGTACTATTCCCATTCCACATGCCACATCACCATTATGGCATATCCACCACATGGTGCTTTATTCCACCACATAGAGTATACTCCACGTGTAATCACATATACTATACCCCACATAGAGTACACCTATCGTGTACTCCCTTTATACATGCTACGACATATCACCATTATGGCGTACCAGCCATATGGTGCATCTCACCATCACATGGAGTACATTCTATTTGTACTCCCTACATATACAACATGCCACATACACACAGAGTACACTCAGTGTGTATTGTATCCATTCCACATACACCATGCCACCATTACAGCACATATTCCCCAATCACACTACACAACACACTTCCCAATTACACCCAACACATCACAACACACTACACGGTACAATGCACCTCTGTACAACACAGATAAGCCCAACACTTCACTACACAGAATGTCCAACACTTCATCACACAACACCACATCACGATATCACAACTCCATTAATACTAACAGCACAGTCCACAACCTAGTCAACTAATCAATATCTAACATAATTACGAGGGATAGAGGGTTATACCATCGACGTGATAACCCGTGCATTGCTCGTTGACCGTCATAGCCGATGATGTCGGAAGAGTCGTACGTGGCGGCTAACTCATGTATGGTGACTGTTTAGGCATTTGGATAGCTAGGTGTGGTCTTGGAAGGGCTCATGATAGCCTTGTGATGATGGTAAAGAGCATAACACGGCGGACCTAGCCATGTACAGTGGCGGTCAACCACACGCAGTGGCTGTCCATCACGTGCAGTGATTACCCACCACATAAAGTGATGGTTTGGACCTAGGGCTTAGCTAAGGGAGGTGCGGTGGATCTCGTGGTGGCGTTGAGGTTGCGCCACAGTGGCTCACGGTGGTTGATCTAGCCATACCGTGGAGGAGAAGCCGTGGGAGAGTGGGAGAGAGTGTGCCTTCGTGGGTGGCAGATCGGGGCCAAGAGAGGTTAGGTTGGCTTGGTGGCAACCTGAGGAGGCTGGACGTGGCGGTCATCAACCATGGGTGGCAGTGCATGGTGGTGCACGGCGTGCAACCCGTGCGTGAGAGGGGGGAGAAGCAGTGAGGTAGAGGAGGGGGTTTATGGCCATGGGTCACATGGAGGAGGTCGGGGAGGAGCCATGGTGTCGCTAGGTGGCCGTGGGTGCTGCGCACGGCGGCGCTAGGGGCCGCGCATGGTGAAGCCGTGCGTGGGTCTCCTTGTGCGTGCGTGTGTGCGACGGAGGGGAGGTGGCTACATAACAAAGGGCAAGCTCACTGGGGAGTGGTGGCCGGTGGTAGAGGAAGCTGCCGAGGGAGTGGTGGTGTTGGAGGGCGGCGCTACGCACACTAAGCCCATTCGGGCTGTGTAGTTCCGAAATGGAGAAAGGGAGAGCGTGTGGGGGAGAGGTCGGCATGGATGGACTCGCCGGAGGGAGAGCAAGCCATTGGTGCCGGCGGCGAGGAAGGGCGACACACGACGGCGTCGGGCTGAGGCCTTAAGCCGTTCGGCGTGGGTGGATTGCGTACTGCGTACGCCGAAGAAGAGAGGGAGGAGAGAGAGGGTTACGGGAAAATGAGAGGGAAAGAGAGGGGGTCTAGGTATTTAACCCAGTCCCTTCGTCTGA
>NW_023355074.1:0-286 GCF_001411555.2 Juglans regia
TGTTTGGTTTAGGCCAAACGGCGTCCCGCTTATTTTTTTTTCATTTGTGTAAGAAATTTATTTTAAAAAATATAGATATAAGATGTTGACCAGTTCATCGGTTTAGACTGGATTGAACTGCAGACCAAATCGACCGATTTCGATTTCTTTAATTTCTTATTGCCGGCCGATTAGTTCTCCGTCGGTTTCGGCCGGTTCCTGAATCCGACAGTCGGTTTAAGTTGGCGACAGTAAATCTGACCGATTTGTGTACAGCCTTAATTTACACGCTCTGTCAGGAGGACAA
>NW_023355075.1:0-1100 GCF_001411555.2 Juglans regia
AACACACAGCCTAATTATTTTTATAAACTATAGAAAAAGGAAAAAAGTTCAACGGCATACGGTCACTACGAGAAAAATAGGCCTTTGTGACCAATTTATTGCAACCAAAAGACTATTTGCAATCAATTTTAGTTGCAAATAGTCATTTCACTAGAATTAACTTGTAACAAATAAGCAGTTTTCTTGTAGTGGGTATAAAGTCACTCCCTTATTTTCATATCTTGAAAGAGTAAGTCATTTTCTGTACTCTTCATTTTTTTCCCGAAATTGGGCAATGGATTGTAAACCGCAATTCTATTTGAGGTCTCAAGATAAGAAGTTTTGATTCATTTGTAGTGAATAATCCAAAATGGGTTGGTTAGCTTTCTAAAGAAAATGCAATCCGCAATTCTTACCGCTCTACTTGACCGCTCGGGAAAAAAAAATTATTTTTATTTTTACTTAATAATTAAGGAAGTGATTTTAAGTGTATTGGTGTTTTTTTTTTAAATATTTAAATATAATAAAAAAATTTGAATAGAAAAATGAAAAAAAAATTGCAACGTGTATAAGATACTCGCTAAAGTTCTTGCTAATAGGATGAGCACGATCATGGAGAAGATTATCTCTAAGTCCCAAAATGCATTTGTGAGAGGGAGGCAAATTCTGGGCTCGATTCTTATAGCTAATGAATGCTTGGACAGTAGAATCAAGTTGGGATTTTCTGATATATATATATATATATATATATATATATATATATATATATGGAGGCAAATTTTGGACTCAGTTCTTATAACTTGATATGAAGAAGGCATATGATCACGTTAACTGGGATTTTCTGATATATATATATATATATATGTTGAGTAGATGTGGGTTTGGGGAAAAATAGAAGAAGTGGATGAAGCATTGTGTGTCAATGGCTCGCTTCTCGATTATGGTAAATGGTGATCTCGTTGGCTTCTTTAATAGTTTGCAGGGTCTACGATAAGGTGACCCATTATCACCACTTTTTATTTGTCCTAGTAATGGAGGCCCTAAGTCGAATGGTGTTGAAGGCAGTATAGGGAGGATTTTTTTCAGGTTTCTCGGTGGGTGATATCCACGGCTCCACCATT
>NW_023355076.1:0-219 GCF_001411555.2 Juglans regia
TTAGATGGGGGAAGGTTCAACCATGCATTAGGAATTATGTCTATAATACTTGTCCTTATCTTCATTGAATATCATTGAATATTTGAAATAATTGCCTTATAAAATAAAAAAAGAAAAAAAGAATACAAAATTACTAAATAATTTAAAATTGGAGTTCCGTCCTCTTTAAAAAAAAAAAAAAAAAAAAAAAAAAAAAAAAATAAAAAAAAAAAAAAAAAA
>NW_023355077.1:0-322 GCF_001411555.2 Juglans regia
TTCCCCTCTCTTGGCCGTGCACAGCCCGAATGGGCTTGGTGCTCACTGCACCGCCGTGCGCCATCCTCCGGTGCCACCACCTCCACGGTAGCTACGCCTCCCACCGGCCATCATCCTCCAGCAAGCTCAGCCCCCCCCCCCCCCCCCCCCCCCCCCCCCCCACGAGCAGCCCTTTCTCTCTCCCCACAGTAAGTAGCCGAAATGGGTTTTTAACCCATTTCTCCTCCTTACGCCGCCGTCCGCAGCCACCCATGGCCACCAAGTGCCTCCATGCGCTTCCCCTTCCCTCCCCCTTCCTCCTCCACGTGACCCGAGGCCTATA
>NW_023355078.1:0-273 GCF_001411555.2 Juglans regia
ATAGGACTTTGGTTCTTCTTTTTGGGAGTTTCATGATTTTCATGCACACAGCTTGAGGCTCCACTATTCCCTTTATGGTCACTTTTTTCTTTTTAGCCATGTCTACCTCAACCCCTCCACTCTAGTTGAAATTATATAGTTGGAAGATGCAGTTAAGCTTGTGATTAAAATCATTACTCTTATATTTGTTTGCTTTTATTTGTATATTTTTCTTTTGTTTATTGATTTCGTTTGTGTTAGGCTCTTCTATATATTAAGATTTAATCTGACACT
>NW_023355079.1:0-261 GCF_001411555.2 Juglans regia
GGGCTGTGCTGCGCATCAGTCGGAAGCCGTAGCACACCCTTTATATAGTTTTTTTTTTTTTTTTTTATTCACCCCACCACGTGTGCTGGAGCTTCTTCACACACTACTGTGTGGAGATGAGCTGAGATGAATTGTGAATAGTAATGAGATGAGTTGTGAATAGTAGTGAGATTTGTGAGTTAAAGTTGCTGAATAGTAATGAAATGAATTGAGATGAGTTGAGATGAGCTGAAATGACTTGCGAATCCAAACGTCCCCTTA
>NW_023355080.1:0-2315 GCF_001411555.2 Juglans regia
CAAAAAGTAGTCCACATGCAGCCGCCAATTTTCGAATTCCTTTCCAAAGATTCATGATTTCCATGCTAGCCAAGCATAAAAAAAAGGACAGTGATAAAATTCCAATTGGTCTGGAGAAGCCAATTTCGCCGGTATCCACTGTGATAGAAACCAGGTTGTGCAACAACCGAGAACACATGTTAAAGAAAAATGGGAACATGATACCAACTCTATGAGATAGCTAGATAGAAACATCTTTAAAAGTGTCTCGTTATGCCTCAACTCATTTGGTTACGTCAAATTAAGCATCCTTAATCCCTCTCAAGTCCAAATCACTCAGAGCAATGCCCAATCTCCTTAAACATTATGTACCCACAACTATGTCACAACTTCAAAGAAACAACATAACTTGCAGTCAGTGAATACAAACACAATACTGATGTGTTACCAATTAGTCTTCCCTTCACCCTCATGTCATTCGATTTTAGTCCAACCACTTTCGTAGTGATGTCTGTAGCGATGTCTCTTTAGACCGCATCATTCATGGTCATAGATAACATGTCAAAGTAGCATAAATTAAAACCTCAACCTCATGACATTGTCAACTATCTCCAAAGGTCATCAATTATTACAAATAGAACTCACACGGTGAGGAAGCAAGAATCCATTCACGCACCTCTACTATAATTTGTAACACTATATGTACTATGAAATAATGCTATGGTGTAGTTATCTTTCCAAAAAATAGTGTATGTCTAATCTCAATACACAGTACATATCTTAACCTAACCGCTATCTCGACACCTAGTAAACAATTCTTCAATGGCCCCGACGGGGGTAAGCAGATATCCAACACAGAGCGATTATGAAACAAATCCAGCAATACAAGTTAGTGAACAAAAAGCTTGGGAGATTCGCATTTCCGCTACATAAGCATAAATAAAAAACCTGATTTCTTCCTGCCCAAAGATGATTTTCCTTTATGACCATAATCAGGTCAGAAACTCTGATAAATTAGTTGTCCAACAAGGTTATGAGGTCACCAACACAGAACAACCAAAGAGCTCAAAAAATCATGTCATAGTTTATAATCTTCAAAAAATCATATGCCTAAAATGACTCTCAAGACCAATTGCACAAGTAGAGAAATAATTGTTCAAACAAGTAGAAAGACTTCCAAAGGAGACCAGAAAGAAATTCCAGAAAATCACACTTTCTCGCTGCAGTTGAACAAAGGCTTAATCAAAATTTTCTACTAGACATGACATAAGTTCATTATTTGTAAATCATTAACACAGGAACATGGCTACAGCAATGTCCAAAGTCTTCCATATAGAATTCATGAGGAAACAATCCCAAGCATATACAAACCTAACATTCAGTGTGAAACCGCTTCAAAAGCCACCAAGACAACAACCAAACCACAATAAATCAAAATCTTGCATAAAGCTCCAACCTGCAAAAAATGTCAAAATACTGAATGGAAAAACCAATCATCTTAAGGCATAATGAGTTGTCCACACACAGCTGCCAATTTTCAAATAATTTTCCAAAAATTCATGCTTTCCATGCTAGCCAACCATAAAAGAAAGGTCAATGATAAAAATTTCTGCTCCTATAAAAGAATAACAAATTGGTATGGAGAAGCCAACTCCGCTGGAATCCACCATGATGAAAATATAGAAACATGAACCAGGATCAACATGCTGATTGCCACTGCAAAAATATACCGCAAGGATGCAGCCACCCTCCGATTAAAAATGCCAAATACAAATGCCACCTTTTTCAAATACACCATGACTTAAAATTAAACAAAGGATTAACATGCCGTCCGTGGAGAAAGTAATGGACAGATGATAACTTAATACTACTGTAGAAGAAACCCGCTGTGGAGAAAGTAAAGGATAAATATATATTTGTATTCCTGTACAAGAAAACCAAATTGATCTAGCCGAACAAACATTGCTCAAACCCAACACAGGAAAAAGTTCTGAAGCACCAACCGTAAATAAATCAAATAAGGAACATCATCGTGACATCTCAGCAAAAGTGGAATAAAGAGAAGGAAAAATAACTGTTTTCTTGTTTCTGCAGGCACTTAGAGGAACTTATTTGCACTTACGGTTTCCAAGCGAGTCAAACATAAAGCATGTCCGCGTTACAAGTTGGAAGCCAGCCAACCATAAAGTGTAGTTTTAATCCTGTAGAAGGCACCATATTGATCAGCACAAGAAATCATAGCTGGAACCAACTGCAGTAAAAAGTTGTAGCACAACTCCAAATTCCATGAGATTCATCATATACTAAACAGCTAAACAGGTTTGCAGTTGAGGGGG
>NW_023355081.1:0-217 GCF_001411555.2 Juglans regia
GACACATTAGCATGTTAGCACCATTATTATGCATCCCACTATACCCGAACAGCACACTTCAGTCCCCCTAAATCCCTTTCTTCCTATTAGAACTCACACCCGACGGCACCCCACTCCATCCCAACCCAAACTCGACGACACACCACTCATCCCCAACGGTAGAGAACCGGCAACTGCCTTTCGAAGGAGCTCGCGCTCGACAACACCCCACTCATCC
>NW_023355082.1:0-1495 GCF_001411555.2 Juglans regia
GTGTGGGAACGGAAGCTGCATTGATTTCCGTCTTGCCTCCACACACCATGAACAAAGAAGAATTTACGGCTAGTCAAGTCTGGGTTCCTGACTCCGGCTACCTAAAGAGCCTGCCTCCACACCACGTAGCAAGAGAATAGGATCCTCTTAAGTATTCGACAGTAATTGGGCAAGGGCCATACTCAGGGAACCTAGAGCCTCTCGGACTGGGAAAACAAAATGGAAGCCTCAGCCCCATTTCAAACATGTCGATGTTCAAGGCAACTTGCCTCGAAGTTCCATCGAGGCCGAATATTCCATCGTGAGGGTCAGGAAGGCTCAAACCGACTGAATGTTGAACCATTCCCTAAGAACAATTGAACGCAAGCAAGGAAATGGCACCATATATCTTCATGGGACTTACACCCTAAATCCTCATTGAACAGCTCTTTTGCAATCAACTGACACACAGGAGCCCAACGAGGAGCATAGTACGAACCCTTTTCGGGAGCCATTTGAGAAAATAAGAGTAAAGGTTTGAGGAAAACATGGTGGATAAAAGGACAACAATCACGTTACAGAAGTAAATCAAACAAACGAACGTAGCAACTCTAACGAATTTATATTCGAGACAAACAAGTTAAGGACAGCTCGCCTCAAGTAAATTTTATTGAAGGATCGGGGCATGTGTCTTGCACTTGCCCTCCTACTAGTAAGAGCATCTATATTGACTTGGTCAAATGAGAAAATTAGCTAAAATTTATATAATTGATGTAAAAAACACCCCACATTGGATTGGCCAAATAAATCGATGGGTTTCACGCTACGTAACTAAGCGCATCATGAGGCGAACCATCATAAAAAAAATATGCGGGAATCGACGGCATGTGTTTTGAGAAACAGATTCAATTTAAAAGGGTTGATGCGAAGGAGATGGAAACTCCACACGTAAGAATTTGCGGGGTAACTATTGGGCTAGGCCCACTGGCAAGGAAAGTTGCCCCGGGCAATTAAAGGCCAGACCGCGGGGTCCACCTACCTAAGAACAATTGAGAGGCAAGCAAGTCAAATTGCACCGTATATCTTCATGGGACTTACACCCTAGCTAAATCCTCATTGAACAGCTCTTTTGCAATCAACTGACAGAGAGGAAATTCTTAGTGGAATACAGTACGTACCAACTTGATCTTGTTAGCAAGCAAATTAGGCTCAGAAGGGGTTATCGCATACCTCAAATGAGTTACCACATTAAATGCCTGAAATCAAGCCCTCAGAGACATTACCATGTCAAAGCCTAGAAAAGCAAGCACTCAGAGAGACGATGGTATATCTCACCTCTCATCTCCTATAAATAGCTCGAATGGTCATTCTGTGACCTGTCTGCATTATGAGTTCTCTATACTGATTTTACTCAATCTGATTTAAGCACTGGTATTGCAGCACTCTACTCCTACTGCTGCTACAAGTCCTACTACTGCTACAAGTCGTGTGCATCCTAAAGATCCAAGAAGCACCT
>NW_023355083.1:0-2062 GCF_001411555.2 Juglans regia
GATGATATTTGATGTTAGTTTCGAAGATTTGGTTAGGCCAAAGTGATTTTTCTTGGCTAAATTTATGTTTTGGGTGATTTTTAACCATGTGATCTTGAGTTTGAAGCTTGGATCTGTTTTAGGACACCTTTGTAAACCATGTGATGTTTTGGTTTGATGATAAGTAAGGATGTATGCATGTTATCATGTGCATGCCAAGTCATTACATATTTATCTGTTACATGAATTATTCATCTATTATACAAGATATTCTGTCACGTATTACTATACAATGCTATACATTGCAAGTATGTCTGTTAAGTTAATATCCATCTGTTACATGTATTTCAGTCACGTAATATTCACTGTCACATGTTACGCCATGTTAAGAAATGTTGCTGTTACATGTATGCCATGTTATGAAATGTTATCTGTTACATTTATGTTTCAAAGTATGTCATGTCTGTCGTCTTACGTTCATGTCACGTTATGCTACGTCAAGATTTATGTCTTTTATGTCACGTTTATGTCATGTTTATGTTACGTCGCTTACGAAATGTCATGGTTAAGTCATTCATGCCAATCACGACCCTAAGCGCTAGGATGGGTAATATCCTAGTGGAACTCCTTTTTCACGCTGGAGTGTCTAAATATGAAATTCCTGGGTTGACGAAGTACAATCAACAGGTTGCGTGGGGCATAATTACTGGTCACCGGAGCCAGGCACTAACGCCGATGGTGCACACATTATGTTACGTGTGTCCACAGCAAGTGTGGCACAAACAGATAAGTCATGGGCCACAACATGTAAGTTTCTTCTACATTCCCCCGAATGGTGATCTTATACAGATCTGAAGGAGAATCAGAAGTATGTTTTAAGTTTGGGATATTTCAGTTTGGTGCATAGTATTGCTGAAGAAAAAAATTATCCGCTGGAATATTGCATAATGCTAGATGCATGTTAGGAATATTGCATCTTATATGTCATGAACAGGTAACCTTGTGTTGCATGTCTAAAGGGGCGTCACAGGGAAGTGTTTTGGATTGCCATCATACATATGTCTACCCCCGCCAGAGCCTAACCTATTCTCGACAATCGCACTAGCCGACAGCTCTTCTGCTTATAATGTCTCCGTTCACCTCTACTAGGCAGTTGTCCTCTTGGGGCCTCTAGTGATATTGTTTGAAGGAGCCGATATCTCCCCATTTCTTTTTTACACCAATTTCCCCATTGACTGATATCCTAGTTCCATTAGGGTATGTTGGCCCTCGCTCGCTTTCGTAGGTAAGGAGGGGACAAAAATCCCCCCTTAAGATTTAAGCCTCATTAAGGAGACTCTGGTCGCCTCCTTGGGGGGAAGGCTGGGAAGCGTTGTACTAACCTAGCTCTATGTCCCTCCAAGTAGCACCTTGATCTCCTCTGTTCGAGGGAAGGTAGGTTGTTCGGGCAGTCTGTAATTGGACTTGCTCCAGCCTGTGGATGCTTATGAGGAAGGTAAGTCTTCATCTTTGAGTAGTAAGCCAAACCGCCCCTTTGTCCCCCCGAGAGGTTTCAGACAACGATATGGCTAGTCTGCTCCTTTGCTGCGATGGGGGTTGGACCCGCTCTCCTTCACGGGAGGGACAAGACAACCTCTGGCTCAACCCATCCCATTGTTTCCCATAGGATGTTGGTTGTTCGGCGTTGGCACTGCAAGGAATTGGGTCAGGCTGGCGCTAAACCCACTCTTCATCGCAGTAGAGGTCAGGGTAAGATTGCGGGAGGGATAAGGTGGCCTTTGGCTCACCCTGGCCTTTTAGCCCCTTTAGAAGTAGTCCGGAGGAGGTCGTCTTCTTGCCCAGATGTCGCGGTGCTAGTTTGTCCACTTTTAGCATCCAAGGATCTTTTTCAAAGGGGTTTCTGTGTGGACCCCTTACTAGGTGAGCTTGGAAGTATGGGTGCAGCTTGTGTGTTTACCACCAACACGAAGGCGAGTTACTGCGCTTTCACCCCCATGCGTAGACTACCGATCTTTGCACCTCGTTTATGCTTCAGGGTGTCATGTAGAGGATGGCCTCCACCGTTTTGGGGTTGGCCTTGATT
>NW_023355084.1:0-344 GCF_001411555.2 Juglans regia
TTCCTCCATCACACTTTCCTTGAGGAAGAAGACGCACTTTTTTTTTGTACATCTTGTGCCTAACCACCATCCAAGGAACTTGCTGCCTTTCTCCTACCAATTAACCACTAGCTTAGAATTGATTAATATTCATTCACATATATAATTAATACCATAGAAAATCCCTGAGCCGGGCGCATCCACTTCAAATCTGCATAGACTTTTTTTTGGACAAGCATCTTCATTAAACAAATGCCATCACTCAACCATTCCTTCAGTCCTATCACTTTACATAGCTTGTGTAAGAACATCATTATCCAGTCCACTTCCCATGAAAAACAGATTCCGCCAACTTTTCCTTCATA
>NW_023355085.1:0-310 GCF_001411555.2 Juglans regia
CCCTAAGCCCGTGCGTCCCCTTCTCCCTAACCCTAAAACCATCAACGTCCCTTCTCCTTTCTTAAACCCAGTGACCTTTATTAATGCTAACCCTAAGCCCATTTTTTCTTAACACCAAAACGAAACCCTAGTTTCGATTTCCATTTCCATTTTGATTATTCATTCTCCAATTCGATTTTGATTTCCTTACCTCTAACATTGGTTTTTTTTTTTTTTTTTTTTTTAGATGGTCTTCAATGCATGCGGACGACCTTTAGATTAAAGGTTGGGACAACCCATGAGGCATGGTTCTTGAAAGTTTTTTGTTTAG
>NW_023355086.1:0-398 GCF_001411555.2 Juglans regia
TACAAAAATAAATACAGAAGAATCTTAAAGTAGATTTAACATATCATGTGAAATCATATCAGTTTGTGGGTTTATTTTTATGAGATCATTTTATATTTGTAACTTCTCTAAAGACAAAAAACCATCATGAAAAAATGTTTGTTAGACTTGGGACTATAGTTATCTCTAAAAGCTTGTTTACATGTTGAGTAATCATTTAAGTAGTCCTAAAATACAGATAGCAATACTACTCCCAACCCATCAAGGATGGCATGCCATTAGAAATGGGCAACTACAAAAATAAATTTAGGGTTAGTTTGATTACACAAAATCAAACTATTTCATTTCATCTCATATAATTATTACAACTACTTTCATATAAAATATAATAAATAATTCAACTTTTTTAAAGTTTAAAA
>NW_023355087.1:0-1130 GCF_001411555.2 Juglans regia
TTCATTGGCTGGTCTCCAATCTGGTAATTATGTTCTTACTCCCTTGGAGGTAAATCTTAAGCTTCGTCAGGAGGACGGCGAGCTTCTATCAGATCCATTCTTGTATCGGGATTCCAAAGGAGGTGGGCATGGCCGAAGCTCTCAACATTGATGCATTTCTTTTGCTGTGCAGATGGTTGAGCCTTTCACATGGGTTAGAGTCCATTTTTGTGGGCTTGTCCCATGAGTCCTAGGATTTGCCAAACGGGCTGGACCATCACGTGGGTTGTTCTTTCCTAAGGAATCTTCCTTACAATTAGTGGGGTATAGTGACGCCGATTGGGCTGGATGTGCTGATACTCGTCGCTCTGTTACTGGCTGGTGCATGTTTTTAGGCAATGCACTCATTTCTTGAAAAAGTAAGAAGCAAGACAGAGTTTCTAAGGGCAGGTTTGGGACCTCAAACAAAACACAAAATTCTCATCTCATCTCATCTCATCATTACACCTTTTTCAAATCCCCATACAAAATATAATAAATAATTCAATTTTTTTAAATCCCAATACACATTTTTCAAATCCCAAAACAATAATAATATTAAAACTTAATATTTTAAACTTCAAAACAAAAATTAAGTGGGCTTTAATCCAATTATTGGGCCCAAAAAAACCATTCATCCATCATAATAAATTTGGGCTTGTGGCCTATTCAGGATTACCTGATAAATCTCAATGACTTCCAAAAATATTAGCCTACGAATGCCACATTCCACTCCTCTTCATGCTGATAATACTAGTGCTATTCAGATCGCCGCTAATCCTGTCTTCCATGAGCGTACGAAATATATTGAAGTCGATTGTCATTCCATACGTGAATCCTTTGATAGACATGTGATTACTCTTCCTCACATTTCTACCGAACATCAAACTGCGGACATATTCACTAAAGCTCTTTCTCGGCACCGACATCAGTTCTTGTTTGAGTAATTGATGCTTCTTGATAGAAACACTAATCATCTCCTTTTTCTTACACGGAGATAATTTAGAGATTGATTTGTCATATTTTAGGAATGATTTCCTTGATATCTAGATTGTATAGAAAAAATTAATTATCTTTAACTTCTTGTAGATTGGCATCTCTTTTGTATACTT
>NW_023355088.1:0-692 GCF_001411555.2 Juglans regia
GACGTGGTTTATGTAATCCTTACATTTACTTTAAATAAAATAACTGACGAACCACGTGAAGCTACATCAGTTTTGGATTATTTTGTGTAATTAATTGGGGTAAGTATTTCTCTACTTTCTATCATTCTCGGATCTTCTTTATTTTTTAAAAAATAAATAAATTTGCAGATGGATGAACGAGGTTGGATGAGAGAATGGGGTGATGGTGTAGTATGTAGAAGTCACATTGATTTTTAGATGTAAAAAAAAAGTAAGACATTAACACTTTATCTTTTGAAAAGATGTTCTTACATGTTCGGCAATTCATGATACTAGTTTGGAAGAGTTTTCTTTAAGTATATTCAAATATGTTGTAACTCGTATCTTTTGTGAAAACAAAAGAACAGCACGTGTTAGAAAAGTAAAAGGTTAATAATTTTGAATAAACGAATTACTTTAATTAAATAAGAGTTATTTTATTTTAAGTCTGTGTGTAATGAATGATCACATCATTAAATATAAAATTTATTTGTAAGATTTAAATTTTAAAATTTATTTTTAAATTAAATTATGTCATATAAGCAGTTTATAGGTATACTCTACACATTAACTTAAAAATAGATTTTTTTAAAAAAATAATAATTAGTAATTAAAATAAATGTATACATTTTTCATTTAATAAGTTTAACTCGAGGAGAATTAACTTCATATTA
>NW_023355089.1:0-207 GCF_001411555.2 Juglans regia
AGATGTCTATGCAGGTGTCGAAGTACTCTAGTTCAGAACCCAGATCCTATGGATGAGATGGAAAAAGAGTGATGATGGAATCCAGTTCAGACTACATATGAACAAGAAGAAGCAATTCCATGGCCGAAGGCCAACGTCGGAACATGGAAGATGTTACTCTACCTAATTATGGAGAACGAATGGAAGAGGCGTGATTAGTGTTGATGA
>NW_023355090.1:0-550 GCF_001411555.2 Juglans regia
ATATATATATATGAGACTGGGAGCGGGGGCTGTAGAGCAAGAATTGGGAACTAAATCCATTGGAGATTAACACAACTGAAGTAGCAACAGAAGCAGAGTTAAGAGACAATTATTTAGCAGAGAGAGGCGGTAAGGATTGATAGGGATAATCAGAGAGAGAGAGGTAACTAGGTTTAATTACTAACAATTTTTTAGAAACACAGTAGTGAATGAAGAGACAACAAAAACTTGACATGATGCTTCGAGGAATTTTAATAGAGGAGTTAAGTTGGAGTTTCCAAGATTTGGAGGCTAGAATTCGTCGGCATGGCTATAATAAATTGTTCATAGCATCCTTCCATATGGACAATGAAGCTTTAGTCTGAAGTGAAGCGGGAAACCTTCGGTCATGGGAGAAACTTGTTCAGGTAGTGGAGTTAAGGTTTGGGTCTACTCATGATGATCCAATGAAATCATTGACAAGATTGAAACAGGTTACTAGAGTGCCAGCTTATAAATCTGAGTTTGAATATCTGTCAAGTAGAATTAAAGGTATCTCTAAGAGAAATAA
>NW_023355091.1:0-1209 GCF_001411555.2 Juglans regia
TTCATAATTAAATCAATTAAATAAAATTGCTTAAAATACGATACATTAGTTGTGAGTCTAAAAATGATAAAGTTTATAATAAGAAATTATATTTCTCTTTTAATATTACTAATTTGAGTAAAGCTACTCTCACTGCTCCCGGTCCCGTTATATATTTTTTTAATATTTTTTTTACTTAATGATTAAGTAAGTATTTTTTAATGATATTATAATTTTTTTTATTTTTTTTTAAATATTTATAGTGTTAAAAAAATACATGTATAAAAAAGTAAAATAAAAAAATACAATATTTTACACTAACGGTGGCTCCCAACGGGACTGGGAGCGGGGGTTGTAGAGCCACCCTACTGATTTTGTCCTTAATTTTTTGGCAATCATTGTTTTTCCCTACATTTATGTCAAAAAGCCAGCTCTATATAAAAAAAATTAAAAATTAAAGAATTAGATAATAAATACAGTGTGGCATTGTGAGAGTAGTAGAGGATCTTTAGGGGTGGGCCCCCTTGCCCCGCCCCGCTTCCACCCCAGCCCTGCATGGGCGGGAGGGCTACCCCACTCCGCCCATGCGGGGGCGGGGTCCCCCACCTCGCATAAAAGGGGCCTAGTAGAGGCGGGATGACCCTAGCGGGGCCCCCCCGCCCTTCGCATCCGCTCTACATATAAAATTTTTTTTATTTATATATAAATAAATATATTGTATATAGATATATACAATTTATTAAATACTTAAAATTATATTCAAGTCATTGGATTGCCTTGGTCTCCTAAGCCAACCTTTATATAGGAGGCCAAGGCGATACAATAGTCATCCTCAAGCAATGTGAGACTTACTACTAAGTCCTACATTGCTTGAGGATGACTATTTTATTGTCTTGGTCTCCTATATAAAGGTTGGTCTAGGAGGCCAAATCAATCCAAAATCTAACTCTAATGAGTTTAAGTTTTTTTTTTTTTTTTTTTTATATTTATAAATTTTAATTTATTATTTAAATTATATTATAATTTAGATTTAAAAAAATATTTTTAGACCAAAATTTTTTTTTTTAAACACAATGTGGTGCCTAGGCGAGGGCCGGGGAGGATGGGATTTTTTCCCCCGCCCCTGCCTCCTGGGGGCTGGGGGAAAAACCCTCAACCTCGCACCATGCGGGTATCACCCCTACATCCCATCTTCAGAAGAATGTAGGGATGTAAACTTTAGAATGCAGG
>NW_023355092.1:0-209 GCF_001411555.2 Juglans regia
AGCTTAATACAATCGCCCAGCGTAAGCACTGGGGAGTCCTTGCCAACGTGGAAAATGAAACATTGCATTTCATTCGCATCAAAATGAATCGTTCTATGATTTTTTCTTGTTGTCCTCCCTCCCTTCATCTTCCCACATACCCAAGCGCTGGGGAGTCCTTGCCAACGTGGAAAATAAAACACTGCGTTTCATTTGCATCAAAATGAATT
>NW_023355093.1:0-204 GCF_001411555.2 Juglans regia
CGGTTTTTCATACATACTTGACAAAACCGACATGAGATCTATTGTGATTCTCTCTTTAATAACATTGTATGCCACTAATCTAGATAGGGTGTAACGCCCCGTCCCCGAGGGTCCGGAGAGTTAACTCATATAACCTGATAATCAACTCTAACAAGGCTAGAGTACTTCCAAATTCAAGAATATATATTTTCCCAAACCTCAAAT
>NW_023355094.1:0-2415 GCF_001411555.2 Juglans regia
TATGTAAACATGAACATGTATAACATTTGATAAGCCGAACAAAACATTTACTTTCAGAATGCAGAAACAAAACTTTGTACAAAAACATTAGAGCGAAATTTTTAGAAAAATAAACTTATTCCAAAAAGAAGATCCGTTGGCATTTCTAAACTGAAACATTATAATCATATCATCGTTTAGTATCACATCGGGACAATACCATGTTTAACCCCTGTGGTAGGGTTATAAACCACCATTATACCCGTGGCTGGGACATATTCCATGTTTCACCCTCGTGGTAGAGTTATAAACCACCATTATACCCGTGGCTGGGCCATATTCCATGTTTCATCCCCGTGGTAGGGTTATAAAACACCATTATACCCGTGGCTGGACCGTATACCATATTTCACCCCCGTGGTAGGGTTATAAACCACCATTATACCCGTGGTTGGGCCTTAACAGAAACAGAATAGATTTCATCGAAAATCCGATTACAATCATATACAGAATCAGAACTTCATGCCAAAGTTTTCAAATGACACATCATTTCAAAACAAAATACTAAAAAGCTTCAGATCATTTCACATGTTCGAGATAAACATAAATAAAATATTCTCATTTGTTCATAACAAAGTTTCTAGATTTTCATATTCGCTCTTTTACATAGTTCAGAAATAAAGTGCACAAAATTAGCTCATGTCTACACCAGTCATAACAGAAAAACATTTTCTCTTATATAGAATTTATGCATATGCAGAATAAACATCTGAGGTTGTTTTCAGATCATCTCTTTTCAAAAAATAAACACATTTATTCTCAAAATCAACCTCCTTTTATTTGTTTTATGCAAAACTAGTATATGAACCCCGCTTACCTGACTTCTTCGTATTATCAACACCTTGAACCGGAACTCTAATAGTAACACCACCTAAACAAAAAGAACATATATTCAACATTTAATAACCAATCTAGTAGGCTGCTATTTATTGAGTAATAAATCAAAACAATCCTTTCACAGCTCAATAACTATCCTACAATTAAACCCAAACAACTCTCTCTTCAAACTATTCGCATTTAAAACCCAAAACAGCCATCACCTTCTATTAACACCAAACCAGCTATAATTATTTCCAAAACCAACAACAGCAACTCTAATAATTAAAACATATCCCAATCCAAACTTCACTTCCAACCTTCGAATAAAACAATTTCAGTGCAAGCATCAATATTCTAGTCATTCAACAATTCAAAACTTGCATGAAAGTTCAATACAACTAGCTCAAAACACCCATCATTTTACACCAAATAGTCTTAAATAATAATTCAAAACAGTCTCACAAATCATCCAAAATTATACTCCTCAACATCCAGAATTCTAACACACTCCACTGCAATCCAACAATTAAAACATCAACCCAAAAATAAATGTCACAAAAACTTATATTGAAAAATGCTAGTGGTCTACGCAAAGAGGGATTAATGTCTATGTATAAGCACAGCCAACCCAAGCAGTGTGTGTGTGTGTGTGCGATTGACAAACCGAAGGAAGAGGATAAAATAAAGAAGATTTACAACATGTGTAACATCAAGTTACATGAATAAAATTAAGAGTAATATCAAAGAGTGGGCAGATGAGTTACCGAAAATAAAATAAAAACCACTCTAGTGAAAGAGTTCCAACGAAGACAGTATTGAGACCCACGAAACTGCTGCACAAAGCTGAAACCCAAAGGTAGAAAAATCACAAAATCATCTAAGAGGCATAGAGAAAACAATGGATGGAAGAAGAAAAGACTCACTGCCGTGTAACAAAGTCAACGGCGCGAGGCTTGAAGACCCACGGAGACAGCAGCGCCAACCACGTAGACCAGAATTCTGTGTAGGGAAAAAAATAAATCTGGGTGTTTCAAATGTGATGCGGGAAGGGATTTCTGTGAGGGGAAAACCGCACAAACCAAACGACGTGGGGATGAGGCACATGAGATGGAGAAGTTTTTGGAAACAGAGCAGCTGGGAAAAATGAAGAAAAGAAATAGAAAAGAAGGGAGAAGAAACCGACGGAAAGAAAAGAGAAGGCTGAAAGGGAAAGAATTACTTACCAAAACGACGCCGTTTCGAGTCCCTCAACTAGATCGTGGGCTGGCTCATGCGTCCAATTGGTTTCAAAAGAGGCTGGGCCTAGAGCCCGGTTATTACATTCTCCCCCCTTATAAAAATTCCGTCCTCAGAATTTGTCACAAGCCATAAGGATCGTCGTCGAACAACTGTGGGTACTTGACTTGCATTTCCTCTTCTAATTCCCAAGAGGCTTCACTGATAGCATGATTATTCCATACCACTTTAACCAGTGAGATAGTCCAATTACGTAACACTTGCTCTTTTCTCTCTACAATCCGCACCAGCTCTTTTGCGTAAGTCAGATCTTCCTGAAAT
>NW_023355095.1:0-2593 GCF_001411555.2 Juglans regia
GGAACCCTATAATATGTAAGGGCAATACTCTAGCCATAAAGTAATTACACAAAAGTAATCCCTCAAACTTACGTGACTTGATATGGTCCATCAAATTGTAAAGTTACTTTTACTATAAAGTAGATCTAATAGATAAGATGAAGTCATATATATCAGTTTATGATATTGTTTTTGTGTAATATTTTTGTGGATATAACAGTACTCAATATTTAATATTTAATATTTAATATTTAATATTATCTGTATAGTATTTTTAAATTGCGTGGACTCTAAGAGAGGTTTGGATTCAGAGATGAGTTGAGATGATTTGTGAATACTAGAATAAAAGTTGAGTTATTTATTATATTTGGTGTGAAAATTTGAAAAAGTTGTTTTAAGATTTGAAAAAGTTGAATTATTTATTATATTTTTTGTGGGAATTTGAGAAAGTTATAATGATGAGATGAAATGAGTTGATGTGAGTTTTGAATCCAAACCTAAAGGAAAATTGAATATAGTTTAATTTTTTGTTTTGGAGCATTTAAATTCTAACATAGTCAAACAACTAGAGATCAGGATCTCCATTAATTTTACGAACACCTTTATTTTGAATTATTTTTCTTTCTTATTGAAATTATAAGAGACAAGCATATGGCAATACTCTTGAAAGTCCACTGACGGCCTGTCTCTTGCAATATGGATATTTCCATTTAGTGTCGTTTTCACACTAGGTTTATGAAAGTCACTTGTTTCAACGACCTGTCTCTAATTTGTACGTTGTAATTACTCACATTCAGTAGCATTAATCTTAATTATAGATAATTTTAGTTGTTTACGTAAAATCTGGGTGAATTTCCAAATGCAAATAGGAAAAACGTTCGAGACGATAGATCCAAGAACAAGAGAAGTGATAGCGAGAATTGCAGAAGGAGACAAGGAAGATGTTGAGTTGGCGGTGAAGGCTGCACGTCAGGCTTTTGACCATGGTCCATGGCCTCGCTTGCCCGGCTCTGTATGTACTACTCTCTGTAGTCGACCTTTATCTCATGTTTTGATGTCTACGCCGGAGTTTTTGATATTTTAGAATCTTTTCTTTTATCAAACATCTAAAATCATTTAGAATATAATAAAATTCTTGCTATTACAAAATTTTTTAAACATAAAAAACCTTCTCCCAAATCCAACAACTTAAGCAGTAGTTGTTTGATAAAAAAAGATTACTAGATAATTTTACTCTCCGCTAGCTTCTTGGTGCTAATTCATTGGACCAAGACTCTGCAACATCTAAGGTAAATTATCGTTTCTTTTTCCTCTTTGGCGGGGCTATGCAGGAGAGAGGAAGGATAATGATGAAATTCGCGGACCTGCTTGAAGAAAATGCAGAAGAATTAGCTGCCCTGGATACCATTGACTGTGGGAAGTTGTTCAGTGTTGGTAAAGCGATGGACATACCTTATGCAGCAAACACCCTCCGTTACTATGCTGGTGCAGCTGATAAAGTTCATGGAGAAGTGCTGAAGATGTCGCGTCAACTTCATGGATATACTTTGCTAGAACCTATTGGTGTCGTGGGGCACATTATCCCTTGGAATCACCCTATCTTCATGTTCTTCATGAAGGTTAGTCCCACTTTAGCTGCTGGGTGCACTATGGTCGTCAAGCCTGCTGAACAAACTCCTCTATCGGCACTCTACTATGCTTATCTTGCTAGGCTGGTAAGGGTACTAATATTAGAACAATTTAGGCATTCTTCGTACTGCCAAATGCCATTATTAAGACTAATGGTATTTGGTCTTTCCATCATATGTGCAGTCCAACTAAAACCTTTCTGTTTACCTTTTTTGTCGCTTTTGTCAAGGCTGGCATCCCTGAAGGAGTGCTCAATGTTATAACTGGATTTGGACCGACTGCCGGGGCTGCAATAAGCTCTCACATGGACATTGATGCGGTACGCAATTTCTAGTTTGTCACCAAGTGTGCGTATCACCTTGTCTTATTTAATTTTTGAGTATTCTGAGAAAATCTCTCAGCCAGCTTTATTCTGTAATTTGTGTGTGAGTGTTCTTGAATTGATCTGCTATATCCTTGTACACAATTTATCAGGTCAGTTTTACTGGCTCCACAGAAATAGGACGCAAGGTAATGCAGGCCGCAGCAGAAAGCAATTTAAAAGTGGTTTCTCTTGAATTAGGAGGCAAGTCACCCCTTATTATTTTTGATGATATTGCTGATGTAGATATGGCCGCCCAGCTAGCTATCTTTGGCATCATGTTCAATAAGGTAAAATAGTTTTTTGTGTGTTATTTTAACAAATTTGCATTTTAGAAAGCTCTTTTGTATAAAAAGGTTACTCAAATAACATTTTTTTCCCAATTATATATATATATATATATATATATATATATATATATATTTTTCGCGAAGCATGTGTTGCCAGTTCTCGTGTTTATGTTCAAGAAGGAATATATGACGAGTTTGTGAAGAAACTAGTGGAAAAGGCAAAAGCTTGGATAGTTGGGGATCCTTTTGATCCTAAAACTCAACAAGGACCCCAGGTAAGAAGTGAAGCTTTCATTTATTTCTAAATTTTGGTGGAAAGTGCAAAGGAAAAGAA
>NW_023355096.1:0-890 GCF_001411555.2 Juglans regia
TATTGAATTTATTATATGTTTAAATGTCAAGTTTTTAATTACAGTATATTTTTATTTATTTTTAAATTTAAAGATTCACTTTTCATACTCTATAATTATTATTTTATTTACTTAAATTATTATTTTTCAATTTTGAGCTACAATATATTTAAGTTAGAAAATAATAATTTAAGTATTAAATTAAATTATTAATTAACATATAATTAGTGTAATTATAAAATATAAAAAAAATAAATTAAAATATTATTATTAACAAAATAATATTATATTATTATTTTGATAAATCTAATAACTAATACAATATGGAATTACAGATAGAGATGTTTTAGATTTATGAAAAATATATATTTTTTATTAAATTTTAAAGATAAAAGTAATGAATCTAATGCTAATGCTCCCGTTGGTCCTGTTGGTCCTTTCCATGTTGATCGTTTCATATAGATCAGAGCATTGGTAGTGGCTTCTTTATCTTCATCTTTATCTTTAAATTTAAAGAATGTCTTTAAATTCATCTATATTGACTTATGCATCTCTAAATTTTTACATAGCTATAAATAGTACTTCTTTAAATTTGAAAAAGTACTATTCATTTTTTAAATATTATTTTATTATTTTTTTCTCTCTCCTACGTGTTAAAATCAACTTTATAGAATTTATATCAATATGATTTTAATATATAAAAATTGTATTAAGTTAATAATATAAAATGGATGTTAATTATAAAATATATATAAAAAAATAATTTTAGAAAACAAATAAAAAATAAAAAAATAAAAATATTTTATTATTATTTAATTGAAATATGAATAAACCAATATGAAGTTTTTTTCATATGCAAAAAAAAAATAATTTTACGTATAAACATACATAAACCACTACCAATGCTTTTT
>NW_023355097.1:0-394 GCF_001411555.2 Juglans regia
TACCTTGATCCTTTGATTTGCTGAGTTTGCTCCACTTGACCCAATGATTCTTTGATTGGTCCTCATTGAAACCACACCAAAATTTCCTTAATAACTGGTCCAATCTGTTGGTAATGTACTGAGGGAGAAGAAATATCCCCATAGTATAAGTAGGAATGGCCTGCAAGACAAATTTGAGCAGCACCTCCTTTCCAGCAATAGATAAACAATTAGGAGACGTTTGGATTCGCAAGACATCTCAGCTCATCTTAACTCATCTCACTACTATTTATTATTATTCAACAACTTTAACTCACAAATCTCACTACTATTCACAACTCATCTCATTACTATTCACAATCCATCTCAACTCATCTCAAGTCATCTAAAGTCATCTTCGAATCCAAACGTCTCC
>NW_023355098.1:0-268 GCF_001411555.2 Juglans regia
ACACAACTTTGCTTAGGTGGCATGATCTCACACCTTGATTCCTTCACAAATCTATCTAATGGTTCTTCTTTGTGTCAAGTGTCTAATACCATTCACTAAGTGTGGCTAAAATCTTGCTAAGTGTCCAAATAAAACTTCTCTAACCTAATTTGGACATTCCACACTGTGATTTTGAAAACACTGCAATGGGTGTGCTTATCGAGGTTACTATTCACTCCAAAAAAATACATAATAAACTTAGTACTAAAAAATTCTAAATATTCATATT
>NW_023355099.1:0-390 GCF_001411555.2 Juglans regia
TATGGTTGTCAGTTGGATTGGTTTTTTCTTTATATTTATATATATATATGAAACATTTGCATCTAAATATGAAGTATCATTTGCATCTATTTCCACTGCATAATTTAAATTTTCCTGCAGTTTGAATGGTTTGTGTGCCTACAATAACCCATAGAAACCTAAATTATCCGAGTAAACACAATGTTGATGACATATTTCGCACACCAATAACTGCTACTTGCAACCTACAATTAGAAAGGGAAAATAATGGCTTGGGATGTAGTCAGGTGCCTCCAATATCTAAATCAATTGAGTTCGATTCTTTTCCCAGTGTAGATTTCAAAGAAGTTGAAAAATTACCTCCCTTTCCTATATATCGCCGAGGTGGTTGGTGTATGATACACCACGGCG
>NW_023355100.1:0-763 GCF_001411555.2 Juglans regia
GGAAAACTCTACTTACAACCGGTTTGGGGAACCTCCGTGTCACCGTGTCCTACGTGGCACGTTTCAAAAACGGTGTCGTTCTAAATTAAATTATCAACCGGTTGAATCTTCTCCAAAATCCCTCCTTTTTCCCCCGAATTTGAATCCCCCTCCATCTCAGTCGAAACCCTCATCCCCATTCTCTTCGTCTTCTCCATTCCCATCGTCTTCCCCGAGAAGCCAGCCTCTTCGTCTTCGATTTCGCTCCCAAGAGCCAGGAACCCAGCAGTCGGCTTCGTCTTCTCCATGAAGTGGGTCTTCATCTTCGATTTCGCTCCCAAGAGCCACGAACCCACCCGTCGGCTTCGTCTTCTACACGAAGTGGGTCTTCGTCTTCGATTTCGCTCCTAAGCGTTCTCCCTCATCTCATCTGTAAGCAACTATTCAGCACCCGAATTGATTTTCTCTCTATCAAACTATCACTCTCTTTCTCTCTCTTAAATCACTACTTCAGTAGGTCTTAGTTAGGTGAATTTCCCTTGGTTACTACCATAGAGAGCCCAATCGTAGCACATCCTCGTACACGACCAAAACAATATATCCACCCTTCTCACACTACCTGTTTTATTTCTCTCCAACGTTTCTCTATTTTCAGTTGGGTGTAAACTTCCTTTCGCCTGTTGATTTCGTTTATTCCATCGTGTGACACTGCCAAAGACAAAACATAAATATTAGTGTTGTTTGGTGGTTCATAGGGCAACATTTATGTCCCTAGACAAAGTTG
>NW_023355101.1:0-454 GCF_001411555.2 Juglans regia
CGAGCTAGGATCGAGCGAAGGTCAAGCGTGAGTCTCTGGTACTTCTCAAGTCGAATTGAACTTGGTTTATCCAAGTCAGAGACTCACGCTCAACCTTCGCTCGATCATAGCTCGAGCTTGAACTTGATAAAGCTCGAGCTAGGATCGAGCGAAGGTCAAGCGTGAGTCTCTGACTTGGTTTATGATCGAGCGAAGGTCGAGCGTGAGTCTCTGTACTTCTCAAGTCGAATTGAACCAGGATAAACAAAGTGAAAGCTCGAGCTAGGATCGAGCGAAGGTCGAGCGTGAGTCTCTGGTACTTCTCAAGTCGAATTGAAATTAGTTTATCCAAGTCAGAGACTCACGCTCGACCTTCGCTAGATCATAGCTCGAGCTTTATCAAGTTGAAGCTCGAGCTATGATCGAGCGAAGGTTGAGCGTGAGTCTCTGACTTGGTTTATCCTGGTTCAATTTT
>NW_023355102.1:0-1667 GCF_001411555.2 Juglans regia
TGAATCAAGCCGCAACTACGGCCTTGTTTGTTTTCCAAAAACATCTCATCTCATCTCATCTCATCTCACCTCATCATTACAACTTTTCCAAATCTCCATACAAAATAAAATAAACAATTCAACTTTTTCAAATCTCAAAACAACAATAATATTAAAAAATATATTCTAATAATATTTTATTCAACTTTTTAACTTTAATCTCAACTCATCTCATCTCATCTCTGAAAACAAACGAGCCCTACGACAACAAAAGAACTTTTAGAGCATTGCTATAAGCTTTTAACTATAAAAGTTTAGTAAAATATAAAATATGTTGAATTTTATAAAAATAAAGTTGTATTAAATTAATTAAAGGAATAAGTGTAAAGTTTTAAGCTATAATAAATGAATGGATTTATTTAAATTTGATAGGTTATTATTTACTCATCAATCTATTTTTTATTTACTTTTAATTTTTAATTATATTTTTTATTCATGTTTAATCTCAAATCATCTTGTAATAATAATGATTAGTGTAATTATAAAATATGAAAAAAAATAAAAATATTTTTATTAAAAAAATAATATTATATTATTATTTTGATGAATTCAATAGTTAAGTCAATGTGAAGTTTATGACTAAAGACGTTTTAGATTTATAAAAATCATATATTTTTTATCAAATTTTTGAGATAACTTTGATGAAATCCATGCCAATGCTAACGTCTAGTCTAGGGCTGTCAATTTTTTATGATTTTTTCTTTTTATGCTACCCTCCAAGCACGAAAAAATACAAAAAATCTGCATAATCGGGTATGGATCGATTCAAATTTCACCCGATGCATAATCTGTACATATGATTGGTTGGTCAACTTTCATTGAAATTTTACGACTCTACCCAAATCATTCGATTGGTCAAAAAAATATTATCAAAGTATTAAATATTTAAAAATTTCATAAAAATAAATTAATAAATTAGGAAAATGCTACATGTCCCGCTGGGGGCTCCCGCTGGGAGCTCCCGCTGGACATGTAGCATTTTTTTATCTATTTGTTTTAATTTTTTTTAAATAAATATCTTTAATAATTTTAAAAAATAAAATAAAAATTATAGTATTATTAAAAAATATTTTTTTAATCACGAAATAGAATAAAAAATAATATTTATTCTACTTCGTGATTAAAGAAGTATTTTTTAATAATTTTTTTTTACTTTCTGATTAAAGAAGTGTTTTTTAATAATATTTTTAATTTATTTTATTTTTTAAAAGTGTAAAAAAAATCTATATAAAAAATAAATTAAATAAAAACACATAAAAAAGTACATATTAAGTCCAACGAGAGCCCCAATGAAAATGTAGCATGTCCATTTTAAATATTTTAAAAAAATCATAATATTATTAAAAAATACTTTCTTAATCATGAAATAAAATAAAAAATTATAAAAAAATATTTTTTATAATTTTTTAATTTACTTCGTAATTAAGAAAATATTTTTTAATATATATATTTTTACTTTCTGATTAAAAAAATATTTTCTTAATAATATTTTAAATTTATTTTATTTTTTTTAAAATATTAAAAAATCTATATAAAAAATTATTTAAATAAAATACATATAAAATAATCCTACAGCCCCCAGCGGTAGCTCTCAGCGGGAGCCCCCAACGGGGACTGTAGCGTCACCC
>NW_023355103.1:0-418 GCF_001411555.2 Juglans regia
GGAACGGAGAGATGAGGGAGAGACAGAGGGGTTTCACGGCTCTTGGTGGACGTTTGGTGATTGTTGGTTATGAATAGAGCAAGGGAGAGAGGGAGGGCATCGGGTTACTGGGCTAGGCATGGAGGAGAATGGGGCTCCGACGAAGGACTGCCGATGACGTCGAGGTGTGAGTGGTGGCGAACGGCGCTCCTAGCGACGGCGATATAGAGAAATCTGAGAGAGAGAGAGAGAGAGAGAGAGAGAGAGAGAGGTGAGGCCAGATTCGGGGAAAAGGAAAGAGATCGGCGTGAAGGCTGGGGGAGAAGGAGGGGGTGGCCTTTGAGGTGAGGTGATGGTGGGGTGGTGGCGACGGGCTGTGCGTGGCGGTGTGGGTTGAGGGAGAAGAGGGATTGGGGAGGAGGGGGGGGGGGGGGGGGGG
>NW_023355104.1:0-517 GCF_001411555.2 Juglans regia
GGTTGTATTAATTTTGTTTATATGTTTCAATATTATGGCCAATTTATAAAATTAAGAATGATACTTACAGTTGTGAGTATATAAACGTCGTGTAATTATTTAAAAAAAATAAAAAATACGAGACTTACATAAAAAAATTAATTTTTTAATAGTGAATTTCACTCTTTTTCAAAGCAACAACACGATGCTTGAACACTTCATAACTTCATATAATATTACTCTTACAAAAATGAAGCTTGAGAAATGGGTTTCACAAAATTTTGGAACTACTGTGGAAGGGATATTTAGGTCCCTTGGTTATAAGTCCACGACTAGAGGACAGGTTTAGTCTATGGGTCCAAGACTGGGAAATGTACTGTTCAAGAGTTCATGTGACACATGGGTCTAGCCGTGTGATATGATAACATCGATAGATCAGGGTAATTATCTCATCCACTTATTATGAAATAACTAGTGTCTATCTATGTCCATCATCGCCTCTATAAATAACACCTAAAGGTAACAGATAATGCACTTT
>NW_023355105.1:0-2279 GCF_001411555.2 Juglans regia
GAGAAAATATACTTACAATCGTGAACTGCGTAACCGCCGTATAATCGTTTTGAAAAAAATGAATAAAATATGGGACCCACATAAAAAAAATTAATTTTTTAATAGTAGACCCCACTCTTTTTCAAAGCGATTACGTGGCGATTACGCACTTCACGGTTGTATGTAGAATTACTCATAAATTATATTCTTATTTCACTATCTGATTATGTAACATATATCATTATTTTTATAATCCTTTGATCATATTTTATTTTATTTTTTTTAAAATTAAGATTAATGGATACTGTTACCTCAACAGAATGAGATGAGACTGTAGTTTATAGAACTTTCTATAATTATATATATATATATATATATATATATACTCATTCGATTTCTATCATATTATATATGTTAATGTGACATTGTGAAAAAATTAATAGGCCTAACTCATATCATAAAACCGGTTATACAAGAGAGGATTGCTCATTGCTTATAAACATGCCCAAGACCTTATCCACAGCCAATGTGGGATTATTCCTCAACACCCTCCCTCACGTGCAGGCCAGTATTTTTCTGGTCCTTGTCATGGGGTAAGTAATGTGGGCCCCCATTCGTCCTGTGGCAGGCTCTGATACCATGAAGAAATTAATGGGCCTAACTCATATCATAAAACCGGTTATACAAGAGAAGATTGCTCATTGCTTATAAACATGCCCAAGACCTTGTCCACAGTCAATGTGAGATTATTCCTCAACAATCCATTAATTATATCTCTCAATAGTTTTCTCTCACAAGGAACATGAAATATTAGATTTTTTTTAAATATTTAGAGATTCCTTAGAAAGAAAGCTTGTGCTTCCTTATGCTTAAATAAAAAGGCTTGAGATTATGTGTAACTCGGATTACATGATAAGCATGATTCAATTCAAATTTTCTCATGTAATTTACTTGATGAGCCGTTTTAACTTTAGTAAATATTAGAATATGTTAACATATTATTTTTATATTAACAGATAGATAATATCACAACATTACAGTAATTAAATACAATGCCAGTGTGTATTCACGCATATATTTCATTGACAAAAGCCTCGACAAGAAGCATCTGCAGCCTGTAGGTAGCATATAATGATACACCACGCTTACATAAATACTCATAGTAAGACTGCGTTTGGATGTTAAGTCGAGTTTAGTTTTTTATGAATATTAATAAATTGAGTAGTGAAAAGAGTTATGTGAAGCCCATCTAAATTGAGTTTAAAATGTGTTTGAATGTTAAGATGAGTTTAATATTTTTTATGAAAAATTGAAAAAGGTTATGAGTTCCACATATAAAAATGTGTTAAGTTGAAAAATATTATGAGTCCCACGTAGGGGTGTAAAACGGTTGATCCGGATCGAAGAAACCGACCGGACCGGACTGAAAAAATACATGCTCGGTTTCGGTCCAATAAGTAGGAAATTTCGGTCTTTGGTCCGGTCCCGGGGTGGAGATTTCTCGAACCAGACCGACTGAATAAAAAATATTATTTATATTATTTATATAATAATTGTATAATTAATAATATAAAATTTTAAATATATTATTAATACTTGTTAATATTCTATAAATTAATAATATTTTATATATATCTTCATCTAACCTCTCACTATTAACAATATAAAATTTTAAATATGTTATTAACACTGGTTAATATTCTATAAATTAACTAATATATAATATCAATTAGTTAATTATATAGTAAATATATAAATTAATAATATAATTTTCATTTAATTTATTATCATTGCCAAATATAAAATATTTTTTTATTGAATTTGTTACATAATCTATATTAATAAGTCACTTAATTTAATTTAGTATTTTAAATAAATTTTTTTTATTAATTGATTTAAAAAAAAAAGGTCGGACCAAATGGACCGACCTATCGCTGGACCGGACTAGACCATTTGCATCCCTAATTTCACGTATAAAAAAATTTTGAATTGATATGAGTTTAGTAACTTAAGAATCGGATGTTTGTATGTTAAACTTAATTTAAAATTAAATTGAACTCAATCGAGTCTTACAAGTAAATGCAATCTAATTATATATTGAGTTAAGAGAAATAATATTTATAATCATAAATTATATAAACATCATGCATTTTTTTAAAAAAATTAAATAATTACGAGATTAAGTTAATTATAAATAGAAAAATATTTACATCAACCTATCGCCGCTGCACACTCAGCATTGAGTGTAAAAAAAAAAAATATGTGAGGTGTGCTGCAGCTGTAGAATGATGTATAGCATT
>NW_023355106.1:0-207 GCF_001411555.2 Juglans regia
CGATCATACCAGCACTAATGCACCGGATCCCATCAGAACTCCGCAGTTAAGCGTGCTTGGGCGAGAGTAGTACTAGGATGGGTGACCTCCTGGGAAGTCCTCGGGTTGCACCCCTCGTTTTTGTTTTCTCCGCCTTGCGAGATAAATTGACAAGAAGGACCACTCGGGGGTGGATTTTTGAGAAAATCTCGCCCTGCCCATCGCGTA
>NW_023355107.1:0-1178 GCF_001411555.2 Juglans regia
ATAGTTGTGAGTGTGCAAGTGATGTGCAGTCACTTTAAAAAAAGTGAATAAATATAGGACCTACATGAAAAGAAATTAATTTTTTAATAGTAGATCTCACTCTTTTTCAAAACGACTGCACGACGTTTGCGCATTCCACGATTATATGTAGCATTGCTCCCCATAGATTCACTGTAAGGAAAAAGCTACTCTCACTGCTTCCGGTCTCGCTTCCGGTCCCGTTATATTTTTTTTAAAAAAAATTTAATATTTTTTTTACTTAGTGATTAAGTAAGTATTTTTTAATGATATTATAATTTTTTTATTTTTTGTTAAAATATTTTATAATGTTAAAAAAAATACATGTATAAAAAGTAAAATAAAAAAATACAATATTTTATACTATTGGTGACTCCCAGCGAAATTGGGAGTGGTGGCTGTAAAGCCACCCTTACCGTAAAGAGTCGTGCTACACTCTCGAGGATGGCTCCGACAAGACTATTTGGTCTTTTTTATCTTTATTTTATTTTTATTTATTTATCGTAAAAAATTCACAATATCATTAAAAAATATTTTCTTAATTACTAATTAAAAAGAATTTAAAAAACAAATTATATCGAGACCGATTCTCAGTGAGTTTAGTTTTTCTCTTACCGCGAAAGCCTCTCCCTTAGATTTTCATTATTTCATATATTTAGGGCTACACAAAACCAAACCATCTCATCTTATATCATATAATCATTACAACTTTCTCAAACTCATTCAATAAAATATATTAAACAATTTAACTTTTTCAAATAAAAAAAAATTGTATTGCGATTAATTTATTGTGTGAATTGACAAAAAGAACTGTAATAGAAGGTCTTGTTTGTTTTGAAAATTCTTCTCAATTCATCTAATCTCATTTAATTATTACAATTTTTCTAAATTCTCACATAAAATAAAATAAATAATTCAATTTTTTCAAACTTCAATATAAAAATAATATTAAAAAATATATTCTAACAATATTTTATTCAACTTAATTTTAATCTCAACTCATCTCATTTAAAAAAATAAACGAGACTGGACTAATTTGTTACACAATCTCATCTCATATAATCATTATAATTTTTTCAAACTCTCATACAAAATATAATAAATAATTTAATTTTTTTAAATCTTAAAATAAGAATAATATTAAAAAAATTATATTATAA
>NW_023355108.1:0-329 GCF_001411555.2 Juglans regia
GGTCCTTCTTGTCAATTCCTCTCGCAAGGCGGAAAAAACAAAAACGAGGGGTGCAACACCTGTCTCTTATACACATCTAGATGTGTATAAGAGACAGTCCTGGTATGATCGCACCCATCAAACTAATTATTTCAAATTCATATAATCTTAGGGCGACCTACAAGCGTATTTCTGATCCCAATGCGAACCGGCGATCTGATCGAAACCCTTGGCTACGCGGTGGGCAGGGCGCAATTTTCCGAAAAATCCACTCCCGAGTGGTCCTTATTGTCAATTCCTCTCGCAAGGCGGAAAAAACAAAAACGAGGGGTGCAACACGAGGACTTCCC
>NW_023355109.1:0-430 GCF_001411555.2 Juglans regia
CTGCAGAATTATAATGGGATCCGGTGCATTAGTGCTGGTATGATCGCACCCATCAAACTAATTATTTAAAATTCTTATAATCCTAGTGCGACGTACTAGCATCTTTCCCATCCAAATGCGAACCGGCGATCTGATCGAAACCCATAGCTACGCGATGGGCAAGGCTCGATTTTCCTAAAAATCCACTCCCTAGTGGTCCTTATTGTCAATTCCTCTCGCAAGGCGGAAAAAACAAAAACGAGGGGGGCAACACGAGGACTTCCTAGGAGGTGACCCATCCTAGTACTACTCTCGCCCAAGCACGGTAAAATGCGGAGTTCAAATGGGATCCGGTGCATTAGTGCTGGTATGATCGCACCCATCAAAGTAATTATTTAAAATTCATATAATCCTAGGAGGTCACCCATCCTAGTACTACTCTCGCCCAAGC
>NW_023355110.1:0-241 GCF_001411555.2 Juglans regia
CAATGCGAACCGGCGATCTGATCGAAACCCTTGGCTACGCGATGGGCAGGGCGCGATTTTCCTAAAAATCCACTCCCGAGTGGTCCTTCTTGTCAATTCCTCTCGCAAGGCGGAAAAAACAAAAACGAGGGGTGCAACACGAGGACTTCCCAGGAGGTCACCCATCCTAGTACTACTCTCGCCCAAGCACGGTAAAATGCGGAGTTCAAATGGGATCCGGTGCATTAGTGCTGGTATGATC
>NW_023355111.1:0-354 GCF_001411555.2 Juglans regia
TATTTTCAAATTGACTGTGGGTTCAAGGGATTCCTTTCCCGCGGGTTCATATCACTGGGTACATTGAATTTGGATGTGAATATGGAAGAGAGAGAAGGGGGTTTCGAAACCCTAAGGGACACGCCACACACACATGCATTTCTGCAAGTTCCTAGGTAGTGCAATGCTTTGGGGCACCTAGGGAAGGTACAAAATCAGAGGCATAATATTCTGAAGGACTACATGGATTCGGCCAAGGAAGATGCATGCGGCCATGTGTCATGCATGGAGTGTAGGAGTTCTAGAAAAATGCAATCATGAGGTATGGGAAGAGGCGTTTGGGACAAAGCAAAACTCAAGTCTAAAGGAGACTCT
>NW_023355112.1:0-257 GCF_001411555.2 Juglans regia
TCGTTGCGTAGTGAGTGCTCGGCCATGTACGCGCTGGGCGCGGAACTGAGCATCGCTACGAAGCCAGGACGTGCGGATGGTCCCTAGGGGAGGCCATGGTGCATAGCGTATTGACGGATTAAATGGACTATTTTCTGGGAAAATAGTGTGAGTTGGATTTTGTGTAAATCATTTTCTGGGAAAATGTTTTACGGATTATTTTTGGGCCAAATGGGATTTTTGGCGTGTGTTGGAAAATTATCATTTTCGGGGAAAAT
>NW_023355113.1:0-258 GCF_001411555.2 Juglans regia
CCCCCCCCCCCCCCCCCCCCCCTTCAAACCCCACCTTGACCTCCTATGCCCATTTGAGGAAGCCCTAAACCATAGTCCAAACTGACCCCCTTCTCTCTCCACACACCCCTCTTTCTGATGAACAATCCTTCCACATTTAAAACACACTCTCGGGAGTTTCTCATAGGTTAGAGGGACCCACATGTTTTGCCCACCCAACCTTACAGTTCTTCCTCTAGCCAGCACCTTTCGTAAATTGCACTCGATCCTCACTCTCAA
>NW_023355114.1:0-1106 GCF_001411555.2 Juglans regia
CTCTCTAGGGGTGAAAAAAAAACAGGTAAACAGGACCGAATCCACCGTCTGGTACTAGATTTGGTTCAGTCTGGTATTAGTTTCATTTTTCTCAAAATCAGTTAAAATCGGTTTGGTTCTGGTTATCCTTTTTTCTAACATTGAATTGGACTGGTTCATATATATAATATTTAATTTTTTATATTATATAAAATAAATTTTATATGATTTTTTATATTCTATCATAATTGATAATCATCCACGCATTGCATTTTATATATATATATATATATATTAATTATGTGCTCATGTAAAATACTAGAGGCTAGGTAATAATGTTGATGTGTAAGTTGGTACAAAATTCGAAAACAAAATATAATTAACATGACAAAATGAAATTATATAATCATAAAAAGTAGTATTCATCCACGGTAATGGCTAAGAAGGATTTCGACAATTGATAGGACATAGCTTTCACAAAAATGGTTTATTATGTAGAGGAGGTTGTATAAAGTAAAAGTTATTTTTTTTCCTTTTTTTTCTTTTAAAATTTTATTTTATTTTATTTTATTTCAAACTCTTGAGTAATGTTTTTATAAGGTTACGAATGATGTACAACAAGTAAACTCAAGTCGTGTTTGAATAAAATTAAATCATACTTCACTCCTAAAGTCTAACCATGCATGTACGTACAAATTCAATTTGTTTACTAAACCTTATCAATCACAACAGTTTTTAAGGGATTTTCTATATATCGATGGGTCATAGAAAACATGCTTCAGTATTACTGATGCTGATTTTTCAAGTCAATGGATATCTTCATGTATACTGTCTGCTTAATTAAACAGTCTGCTTAATTAATCAGTGCATGACCTTTCAAATGTAATGACTTAACCATCAACGTACGTCATGACTTTTTTTTCATTTTAGATTAGATCGATAATTCCAATTCACATTATTAGCAGATGTCCTCTCAATCATGGAGCTTTTTTTTTAATCATCTATTAAGCGGATCTCACATTTGTAAATTGAGTATGAACACTATAATATATCTACTAATAAATACAATCTATTAATAATCCACCTTAATGACCTCTCGATGAGCTTGGACCTCAAAAGACCATAAG
>NW_023355115.1:0-219 GCF_001411555.2 Juglans regia
TAGCTACTACTATCATTTTCCTTACTTTTTCATCCTCCGAACCCCCCCCCCCCCCCCCCCCCACATCAAAATGCTGCAGCTCTTGAGAAATAGTGAATCGCTGGTCATTAATATTCCCAAAGACTTTCAGATTCCATTTCCTTAGATCATTTTTCAAAACTTTTAGTTTCCCAGCCAAAATGAAGCTGATAGGAGTTCCACCATGATCTAACTTTCTCT
>NW_023355116.1:0-248 GCF_001411555.2 Juglans regia
AAAATAACTATAATATATAAATAAAAAATATTTATCACTATTATATATAAATAAAAAATAAAATCGCTATAATATATAAATAAAAAATATTTATCACTATTATATATAAATAAAAAATAAAATCGCTATAATATATAAATAAAAAATAAAATCACTATAATATATAAATAAAAAATATTTATCACTATTATATATAAATAAAAAATAAAATCGCTATAATATATAAATAAAAAATAAAATCACTATAA
>NW_023355117.1:0-243 GCF_001411555.2 Juglans regia
CGGCACGCCCCATGGCTTGCCATGGCAGCCCCATGGCTTGCCTTGACAGCCCCGTGGCAAGCCCCATGGCTCCCCATGGCTTGGCCCATGGCTTGCCCCAAGGCACGCCGCGACACACCCGTGGTGCTTTGCCTACCACGTCAAGCACACAAAGGTCCGACGAAGAACACCGTAGATCACACAAACTCTACAAAAGCAATCTTCCTTGTTGCCTCAAAAGATTGCAATACAACACTCACAACA
>NW_023355118.1:0-328 GCF_001411555.2 Juglans regia
CATTCAACTTCTTCTCTTTCCTTTTCTAAAAAGGTTGAGATTTAATAAAATATTTTCATTCAAATTATGTCACTATTGTTTATAAAGTTTTAAAATATTCCAGACGTACAAATATCATAGTTGTGAATTTCGTACCGTACCGATCGGTACGGTCGAAATTTTTCGTACCGGTCATCCGATTTATAAGAATATGTTTGGATAATAAAAGTATTTTGAGTTTAAATGAATTTAATAATTTAAGAGTTAAATGTTTAGATATTAAAAAATTTATAAATCTGAATGGAATTCAACTAAACTGAATATAATAAAAGAACTAAATGAGCCAATG
>NW_023355119.1:0-1218 GCF_001411555.2 Juglans regia
ATTACCGTCTAGTTTTGACAACTGGCTGTATCAATTAGTATAAATTTTATTTTATTTTATTTTTTATTTTACATTTTTTAAATATTTTTAAAAAATATAAAAATGCATTAATACACTAAAAGTTGCTTCCTTAAATATCAAGTAAAAAAATATTTAAAAATAAATAAATATATAAACAGTCAAAATGAGAGATAAAACTAGGCGGCATGCTAACATTTTTTATATTTAATTAATTTTCCTTGAATATTACCACACCTTTATTTCGATATGTCTGTTTGAGTACTGTATGTTCTATCCCTTGTCGTCTCAACTCTTGGCTGAAATAAATATTTGCATATTGTCTGGTTGTATTAGTTTTTTAGTCGTGTGCATGGAATTCTTCTAGCTAGACCTATTTGGAAAGATGGAAAAGCGTGTCATGAATGCTGAATTTCTACGATTCCATCAAATATTTGCGTATATATATTTAGCATATACTAGTAAGGGTGGTATGTGCAAGGCATGTATGCCCCTTGAAAAAAAAAATATTTTCACATAAGTAAATTACAGTAATAATTCATCTAAATTGTGTGAAATATTAAAAAGTCGGCGAAATTCAGAGACAAAAATGTAAAAACACGAATAAAACAAAAGGGAACCGAGGGAAAAAATTGGGAAACAAAGAAAAAAGAAGGGCAACAACGTAAATATGCGAATAAAACAGATGGACAAAAAGGGAAAGAAAAAGTGGTTGAAAAATTACTGATCATGGGACTAAGGGACACAACTGTAAAATCCAAATAAAACAAAAGCAATATGAGGCACAAAAAGGGAAAAAAAACAAAAAAGAGGGACAAAAACTTAAATATATGAAGAGATCAAAGAAAAGCAAAAGGATAAAAAGGGAAGACCACTAAAATAGAATGGAAAAAAGGGGAAAAAATGTAGCTGAAAATCCACTATTCATTTATGGATAGCCTCTTTTATTCATAGAATTTATATATATATATATATATATATATATATTATCTTTATGATCCCTTCTTGATCTCAATGTGATATCCTATATGATAAGGATAAACGTAGGTGGTGTATGAGATCTCATATTGTTTGAGAAGGAGAAATTCTTGCTCTTTATAATATTTCAATAGAGCTTCAATTATATTATTTAGGGTTGTACAAGAAACCGTAAAACTGAACGGGATTGACTTAGACCAGGCGCCGGAGCTTAGAACCGGG
>NW_023355120.1:0-382 GCF_001411555.2 Juglans regia
AGATAAAGTTTTACTGAACATTTTTAAGAGAATAATATTATATCATACACTTAAAATCAATTTTAATTTATAAAACACTAATTTTTCATCATTAAATAAAAGATAAAGTTTTACTGAACATTTTTAAGAGAATAATATTATATCATACACTTAAAATCAATTTTAATTTATAAAACACTAATTTTTCATCATTAAATAAAAGATAAAGTTTTACTGAACATTTTTAAGAGAATAATATTATATCATACACTTAAAATCAATTTTAATTTATAAAACACTAATTTTTCATCATTAAATAAAAGATAAAGTTTTACTGAACATTTTTAAGAGAATAATATTATATCATACACTTAAAATCAATTTTAATTTATAAAACACTAAT
>NW_023355121.1:0-394 GCF_001411555.2 Juglans regia
TAATTTTTCATCATTAAATAAAAGATAAAGTTTTACTGAACATTTTTAAGAGAATAATATTATATCATACACTTAAAATCAATTTTAATTTATAAAACACTAATTTTTCATCATTAAATAAAAGATAAAGTTTTACTGAACATTTTTAAGAGAATAATATTATATCATACACTTAAAATCAATTTTAATTTATAAAACACTAATTTTTCATCATTAAATAAAAGATAAAGTTTTACTGAACATTTTTAAGAGAATAATATTATATCATACACTTAAAATCAATTTTAATTTATAAAACACTAATTTTTCATCATTAAATAAAAGATAAAGTTTTACTGAACATTTTTAAGAGAATAATATTATATCATACACTTAAAATCAATTTTAATTTATA
>NW_023355122.1:0-213 GCF_001411555.2 Juglans regia
AAATATTATCGATCTTCACTGAGAATGTTTGAAAATTCACCTTACTTTTCTGGTGGTGAATGTTTGCATTTATATGATTTTACATAGCGTATTGCATTAATACAAATAAATGAAATTACAATTGAAAAGGAAACAATATACAAAGAATTTCCTACAATCACGTTGGTCAATCTTTGACATAAATGGGAAGACTATGATTGAGGAGTGATATCC
>NW_023355123.1:0-314 GCF_001411555.2 Juglans regia
CTCTCTCTCTCTCTCTCTCTCTCTCTCTCTCTCTCTCTCTCTCTCTCTCTCCGCTGGCAATGTGGAACCCATTCGGGTTGTGCATTTTTTGTGTTGTCTTCGCGCCGCCATTGGCCACCACCTTTTCACCACAGTACCGACGGCCTCCCAGCTATCTAACCCACCCATCCTTAGCCCCGATCTACCACTGGTGAAGCCCATCCATCTCCATTTTGGATTTGAGTTTTTTGGACTTCAACCGCCGCCTATGCCGCCATCCACGGCCAACCACCACTACCATTAGCTTCACCAATATCCCTAAGCCATTCCCTAGT
>NW_023355124.1:0-220 GCF_001411555.2 Juglans regia
GAGTTGTGCTATACAGAAGTCTCACACCATGCACACCCACTTAAAAATATGTGATTTTATTTTTTTATCCTCATATTTCATATTGAATTCAATATGAAATATGAGGATAAAAAAGTAAAATCACATGTTTTTAAGTGGGTGTGCAGGGTGTGGGGCTTATGTTTAGAATTTTTCTTGTTTGAGTATCCTAAGACTGGGTTGTTCAGATTCATGTTTGGTT
>NW_023355125.1:0-373 GCF_001411555.2 Juglans regia
TAATAAAAAAGGAGCACTGGCAGACAAACAACCGGTCCACTACTATTTTATCAGTTTATAATAAAATAATATTTAAAAAAAAAATTCAAAGACATAAAATTAAATCAAAGGTAGAAAAAAATTTGAAAAAAATAATATTGTACTTCTAAGTTGTTTAAAAATTATATATAACTTATCTGATTATCATTCTTTATGCTAGAAGTACACAAAATATTTAAAGCTCCAGACTAGACTAGGGACAAAAACAAGAGGCCGTAAACAGAAACTGCCCAAGCCCAAGTTTGAGTTTGCTGAAAGTACTATATATGTGGGCTATCAGGTTCAGAAGGTATTAGTGGGCCGTTATGCACAAGTAAATCTTGGATTGGTTGTA
>NW_023355126.1:0-260 GCF_001411555.2 Juglans regia
TCTCTCACTTTCTTCACACTCTCTTTTCTTTCCACTCTCTTTTTCTTTTTCACTCTCTTTTTCACAATTACTTTTCAACTCATTCTCTCTTTTGCTTAAGGTCTTAGTCTCACCCTCTTCTTTTTTCTCTCTCATTTTTCTGTCTTTCTCCATTTCGATCTCACTGTATCTTTTCTTCTCAATCTCACATTCACTCTTTCTTTTCAGCACAATCTCACTTTCACTCTCACCTTCACTCTTACTATTAAGCTCATTCTCAC
>NW_023355127.1:0-217 GCF_001411555.2 Juglans regia
ATTGGGTGGACATAAAGGAGTTAGGCGTGGAAGAGGGCTTAGGGCAAACTCAGGGGGTCGAGATAGAGTAGATAAGAACCTTGGAAGCATCAAAATGAAAATACTATCATTCCAAGGTAGAACTGACCCTGAAGTTTATTTAGAGTGGGAGAAAAGAATAGAGTTGGTGTTTGATTGTCATAATTATTCTGAGGAGAAAAAGATGAAGTTTATGAAA
>NW_023355128.1:0-260 GCF_001411555.2 Juglans regia
CTATGAATAGAGTGGACCATTTCCTGAGTTAAGCTAATATTCAAAAAGATACTGCGGCCTGAAATAAAAGCCCCTTGCTCCTTCGATATCATTCTAGGGAGCAAACTAGTCATCCGAGCCACAATGATTTTTGAACAAATTTTGTAGACCACGGAGCAAAGGCTAATGGGCCGAAATTTATCAAAGCCAGAGGGCTTATCCACCTTCGGAATTAGCACAATATAAGATGCAGTGAAATTTTTTGGGAGCATATGGCTATG
>NW_023355129.1:0-211 GCF_001411555.2 Juglans regia
CTCTTCCTACATAGGGAGTTTTTTTTTTTTTTTTTAAATCACTTGACACGTGGCATATCCTTGTCAGTCGGTAATAATCAATGGTAACATTGAAAGGGCTGAATAGCATTTTTTCTCCAAAAAATAACTGTAGTAAAAATTAAACTTGAGAATAAAATCGCCATTACAGATTTAAAGGTCATTTCACGATTGTAAGGAAAATAGAAGCTCT
>NW_023355130.1:0-512 GCF_001411555.2 Juglans regia
CAGGTTTAGCACCCTGAACATTTTTTTTTTAAGAATTAAGTATAAGGAATGAAAGCATTAAAGCAGGAATGCAAGAAATCATCAAATAGATGATCACTTCAAGATTGCAGAAAATTAAAAAAAAGATTTCATAATCTCAGTACATGTATATAGCTATTCTAGGAAGTCCAGACTGTTAGTTAATTGTATTTACCATTGCTCTTTTATTGTAGCATTATCTAATTCCTTTCTTAGCATAGTTTTCGTTATTTACATCTCTATCTCAACTCGTGAGATAGTTTTTTCTCAAAACTTTTTTATGGTATCAAGAGCCAAAATGTGTTGAAAAAGAGTGGTGTTCTTTATTCTTCCAGAAATGGATTCTTCATCCTCCTTTGTGTCTTTGGATCATTCTGATACCTATCATTATCCAGTCTCACAAAATGTTTCAAATTATGTTTCTCTCAAACTTAACTCCTCTAATTTCCTGCTATGGAAAACACAAATGCTAAATATTCTTGAGAGTTATGACT
>NW_023355131.1:0-233 GCF_001411555.2 Juglans regia
AGAATTAACACTTTATTATATGTTTTTTACATTTAAAAAAAACCGGAAAACCGGACCGGACCGGACCGGAAACCGGTAAAACCGGAAGTACCGGTTTAGGAGGGTAATCGGGGCGTAATCGGTTTTGAAAAATACAAAACCGGTACGTACCGGTTCGGTCCTAGATTTTGTCCAAAACCGGACCGGACCGGACCGGTTACACCCCTATTGATACCTAAGTGTATTTTCAACTG
>NW_023355132.1:0-276 GCF_001411555.2 Juglans regia
TACACGTGTCACCTTGGAAGTACAGCAAACAATCGAGTCTGAAGAAACCGATGGCCCTAGTCCCAGAAGCACCGCGTATGGTGGCCGTAGAGCTCCCCTTGTGGTGGCGCATGGATGTCACACACACACACACTTTGGACCGCTAGTGTGGCTCAAGAGCGCTCCGTTCAACGAGACTCTTTGCCCGTTTGAAGGATCAGCGCCTTGAAAATCTTGCGGTGGGGCGAGCAGTGGTCACTGGGCTCCGGAGAACAACCGATCGGCATTCCACCTTAA
>NW_023355133.1:0-348 GCF_001411555.2 Juglans regia
TCCGAGGGTGTAGCACAAGTAAGGTCCCAATAAGGGCAAAAAAGTTTTTATTTTTTATTTTTTTATTATTTTTTATGATAAATTTTATTCGTAGTCCTGAGTGAGAGACTGTGTGTATAGTTCTATTGATGAATAAGATAAAAAGGAAAAAGATATTTTAAAAAAAATATTATTGTAATTTTAAATTTTTTTTAAACATATTTATATAGACTTTCACGAGGCAGTCCCTACTTTTGTAGATTAAATTTTTTTTATACTCTTAAACATTTAAAAAAAAATCATAAAATTGTTAAAAAATATTTATTTAATAACTAAGTAAAAAAATAAAAAATAAAAAACAAGAAAAAG
>NW_023355134.1:0-1833 GCF_001411555.2 Juglans regia
GAGCTAATTATTTAAGTTATAAGTTATAAATCTTAAAATTATAAGTTATATTTCTCACCACAATTCCAAACGTGCACTAACTCTATTTTAAGACTTCTACACTACACATTATCTATATGACATAATTTGATTTGAAAGATAAATTTTAAAATTTAAATCTTATTAATTAAATTATGACATGTGGATGATGTGTGGTATAAAAACCTTAGAATAACTGTACTTTTCTTTTATAAACCGAAGAAATAGGAAGTCCCAAATATCTAGCTTTATTGGGAGCTTTCCTCTTAGATGGACGAAGATATAAACCGGGTTAATTTCTTGCGGGCACATATATTTATAGAAGTAAATTTCCTCCACATGTGTGTGGTGTAGGACTGTTGAGTAGAATAGTATTGAAATGAATAACTTTGTTCCATTTTGAAAGTGAAAGAGTTATTATATTCTCAAGCAGTCAAGCCGATGTGTAAAACATACATATACATTACTTAAATGATAAGATTTAATTTATAAAATTTAAATTTTAAAATTATTTTTTTAAATTAAATTATACCATATAAATATTTTATTAAGTATGTTCTCCCCACTATCTTATATTTATAATTTTTTTAATTAAAAAAGTAATTAGAGGGGTAAAATCTTCACCCTTGAGTCTTTTCAAGTCAAATCAATGTAAAAATTTGATATGCCAAATTAAAAAGGTCAATTCCATACTCTATAGACCTAAAAATTCAAAACTGATAAAACTATTATTATTACACAATTTTTATTCAAAACTGATAAAAAAAACAATTATTAATTTTTCTTTACCTTTTCTTTTGACTGTGATGAGTTTGAATTAAAAACGACATTATTTTTATCATAGAGTTGTAAATTTACCGTAGCTGTATCAGGGATTATACTGCAAAACCAACAGTAATTTGAGGAGATAAAAAATATATATATAATTTGAGAAGACCATGGTTGGTAGTACTACAATGCCCCTCAATTTGCCCGCTTGGTTGGTGTGCCCTTAGTGTAACTTTTATTTATTTATTTTTAAATATGTTTAAATATTTAACAAAAATATTAATATATTAATAATTACTTCCTTAATTAATAAATAAAAAAATAAATGTACAAGTGCCAAATGGTTAAAATGAAGGAGTTAAATAAGTGGAGATATTAGCATGAGAAAAATATTTATAATTGTGAATTATGTAATCGTTGTGTAATCGTTAAGTAATCATTTAAAAAAAAGTGAATAAAATATAAGATTCATATGAAAAATTAATTTTTAATAATAAATTTTATTTTTTTAAAAAAAAAATTAATGACGTTTACGTATTTTGTTAGGTTTTGTCATTCTGTTGGGACTTGGGATAGGAACAGACGACCTTTTTGTTTCCCTAAAATTTGTGATTCCCAATTATTGGGCTGATTTCCGCAGGATGCGGCGCTTCATTCTCGTATTAATATTTAATACTAATTTTTTATGGTCCCACCAGAGCAGATACGGTCCGTGTCAGTGGTCCCCACTCTCCAGTACCTCTCTTTTGCCTTAAACGGCAATTTAAATCACGGTTATATTCGTAACTCATCTCAACTTATCTTAATTTATTTCATCTTATTATTATAATTTTTTTAAATTCTTAAATAAAATATGATAAGTAATTTAATTTTTTTAAATTTTAAAACAATTTTTTCAAATTTCTACACAAAATATAATAAATAATTCAACTTTTATTCTATTATTCACAAATCATCTCAATCCATCTCAACTCTATCTAAATCCAAATCATTCTTAAAATTCCCCTCGTCCTTATTATCGGTTATCTGAGCAAACTTTTGCAATCC
>NW_023355135.1:0-238 GCF_001411555.2 Juglans regia
GAGACGTTTGTATTCGAAGATGAGTTAAGATGAGTTGAGATGAGTTGAGATGGATTGTGAATATTAATGAGATGAGTTGTGAGTAGTAGTGAGATTTGTGAGTTAAAGTTGCTGAATAGTAATGAATAGTAGTGAGATGAGTTGAGATGAACTGAGATGACCTGAGATGTCCTACGAAACCAAACGAGACCTTTATCTTCTAAAACGATCCCAACTATCTCCTTCCTTATGTTGCTTT
>NW_023355136.1:0-313 GCF_001411555.2 Juglans regia
TTTTTTTTTTTTTGTCGCCCTTGAAACTCTTCTGCTGGACGTGGAAGCATGCAATTTCTTCTTTAGAAATGTGTAATCTTTCCCAGCGTGATGCCAGGTCCTCCGCCTCCATCGCGTCTATCTACTCAATGATACTATCAACAATCAAAACCAATGTTTTTAATTTCGTACCGTACCGGCCGGTACGGTCGAAATTTTTCGTTTCGGCCGTCCGGCCGGTACAGGTACTATATATGTTCCGTACCGGCCGTACCGGACGGTACCGGCCGTTTCGGCCTAAATTTCGGCCTGTACCGGCCTATATTTCGGCCTG
>NW_023355137.1:0-544 GCF_001411555.2 Juglans regia
TCCAACCATTACAACAAACTTCTTGGTTCTCAAATAAACAAAATATATCCATTCCACCAAATAATTTATCAAATCCAACCAACGTAATGGTTCTCAAATAAACACCATATATCCATCGAAAGAAATAATTTATCAAATCCAACCATTACAACAAACTTCTTGGTTCTCAAATAAACAAAATATATCCATTCCACCAAATAATTTATCAAATCCAACCAACGTAATGGTTCTCAAATAAACACCATATATCCATCGAAAGAAATAATTTATCAAATCCAACCATTACAACAAACTTCTTGGTTCTCAAATAAACAAAATATATCCATTCCACCAAATAATTTATCAAATCCAACCAACGTAATGGTTCTCAAATAAACACCATATATCCATCGAAAGAAATAATTTATCAAATCCAACCATTACAACAAACTTCTTGGTTCTCAAATAAACAAAATATATCCATTCCACCAAATAATTTATCAAATCCAACCAACGTAATGGTTCTCAAATAAACACCATATATCCATCGAAAGAAATAATTTAT
>NW_023355138.1:0-311 GCF_001411555.2 Juglans regia
GAGAGAGAGAGAGAGAGAGAGAAATTATATTGGGAAACTGGGAAGAATAAGCGAAGAAGAAGACCTAATTTCAAAATGACGCCGTTTGGCATCGTTTCAGTTGTATTTAAAACACAACTACAAGCTTAAAACGACAACGTTCCACTTAAACTTAAGTAAAACGACATCATTTTGAATCGACCGGTTCAAAGGTTTGAACCAGTTTAGACTAACACCAAACTGGTCGATATTGGTTGTCTCTATTTTCTGCCATACGCCGACCGACTCTCCACAGGTTTCGGTCGTTCTAAGTCAATCTAGGTCAGTTTCTC
>NW_023355139.1:0-232 GCF_001411555.2 Juglans regia
TTTCTAATTAAACAAGTGATTCTATTAAAAACCCTAACTACAAAAATAGTCTATATTTTCAAACCCAAAACCCTCCCCGACACTAAAATAGCCTTACCCGCTAGTCTTAAATAAGCAAGGATATTTTTGGAAAATAACATACTGTACATGGGTATTTTGGGAAAATAAAATAGAGGGGCATTTTTGTAATATAACTAACCTAAAGAAAAGAATGGTTTACGGGTTGCATGAT
>NW_023355140.1:0-1105 GCF_001411555.2 Juglans regia
TATTGGTATTGAATTCATCATTTTTATTTTAAAAATTTGATGAAAAGTATAAATTTTTCATAAATTCAAATCTCGATATCCATAATTTCATATTGGATTAACTGTTGGATTCATCAAAATAATAATATAATATTATTTTTTATTTATTTATTTTTTATATTTTATAATCACACTAACTATATATTAATTAATAATTTAATTTGATATTTAAATTATTATTTTCCAACTTAAATATATGGTGACTCAAAATTTGGAAACAATAATTTAAGTAGATAAAATAATAGTTATAGAATGTGAATAGTAAATTTTCAAATTTGAAGATAAATTAGAATGTACTGTAACTCAAAATTTCAGATTTTAATATTTGGTGAATCCAATACAATAATTTTAAGCATGAATTCATCCAAATTTAAAGATTAAACTTATTTAGTGAGTCCAATACCAATACTCTTAACTCTTGTTATATTACACTGCGTGATATTGTCTATCAAATATTATATTGAATCTTATATTTTAAAATAATAAATTTGAGAATATCGTATCGATAGTGAGAGAAAGTTGAGAATATAGTATACAACATTTTTTTTAAAAAATTAAAAAAAATAAGAAGTATCATATATATACTCTAAAATACATGATATTTATTATTTACCCGCAAGATAATTTAGTTCATTTTTACAGATGAGATGAGTTGAAATATATTTAAACAGTGAGATATTTTTAGATATTTTATAATATAATAGTAAAAAATAATAATAAAATATTTAATAATAGTGAATAATAGTAAAAAATAAGTAAAAAATAATAAGAAATGATATTTGCAGTCGTGAGTGTGCAAGCATCGTGCAGTCGTTTTGAAAAAAATGAATAAATATGATACCCACATGAAAAGAAATTAATTTTTTAACAATGAATCTCACTTTTTTTCAAAGTGACTGTACGGTACTTGTGCATTCCACAATTATATGTAGCATTACTAAAAAATAATAAGTAGTAGTGAAATATTTTTGAGAATATCTAAATACCTAAATTAGGTCTAGAATTAAAAGTTGAATAAAATATTATTAAAATATATTTTTTAATATTATTTTTATTTTAATATTTA
>NW_023355141.1:0-401 GCF_001411555.2 Juglans regia
TCGTTTAGCATTAGGTTCTTTACTCCCGTATACTACTAAACGACACGTCGTTTTCAATTTAATGAAAACGACATGTCGTTTTACTTCGGAGGCCGTTCAAGTGTAATGACAAAAACGACACGTCGTTTTTCAATTGATGAAAACGACATGTCGTTTTATTCGGTAGTCGTTTATCAAGCCTGAAGGTAAACGACATGTTGTTTTGAGTTTCGTAAAACGACATGTCGTTTAGAGGCTGTCTGTGTTTTAAGAAATGGGAAAAACGACACGTCGTTTTTCTCCTTCTTGAAAAAATGACCTGTCGTTTACTTGGTGCGGAAAAAAAAATATATAAATAAATAAATAAATAAAGGAAATTTTTTTTTCCCCTTTTTAAATGGCTTGAATAGTAGGTTTTTGGG
>NW_023355142.1:0-537 GCF_001411555.2 Juglans regia
TTATTATATTTTTATCACTTTACTTAACGTGAATAAGACTTTTTACTATGGATAATTCAATATGTGAAATATATAATTAAATATAATAAAATATAAAGTTATAGTTTGAATTCACAATTCTTATCTTGACTATTATGTAAATTATTATTTATTTTAAATGTTTAAATTAATAAAAATAAATTTAATTATTTATATTATATTTTTAACATTTAATTTTTCTATCTTCTCACTATATATATGCACAAAACAAAAGCTCTTAGATTATTATTTATTTTATTTTCAAATAGTGCATGAGGCGAAATCGCTTTCATAAACTATACTAGGCATAAATCAAGATAAAAATTTAATTGTAAGTGATTATGCACATTAATACGCTCACTCATTCAATATGATTGGTTAAAAAATAAATTTTATTGAAAATAATATTAATTTAAATTTAAAATATGAAAATAATAATATTAATATACAGATTCATATGTAAACTTACTTGTATATAGTAAAACTCTAAATCAAGAGCCCAGAATATCTTCCAAGAGC
>NW_023355143.1:0-204 GCF_001411555.2 Juglans regia
AGCAGATCTAGGGGTGGGCTCCGACTCCGATGGAGACGGAGTTGTCGTTTCCGACCTCCGACTCCTACAAAAGTCGGAGCCGAATTGCCCCTCCGACTCCGAACTGAGTCGGAGTCCGATTCCGATCGGAGTTTGGAGCTCCGACCTCCGATCGGACATCCGATCGGAACTCCGAACGGTGGTCGGAGGGAGTTCCGAACGGAG
>NW_023355144.1:0-483 GCF_001411555.2 Juglans regia
TACACTAGTCCAATCATGTGCGTCCGGCGCACCGAGCCCCTGTCCTGCTGGCTCCAACAAAACATACCTCAGGCCCCCATCCTCGACCTCCATCCGCTCAAATGTTTTTTGGTACTTCTGTGCTACATCCATCGAGTCGGAACATCCAAGCACAGCATACTAGAACATTCAATCTTCAGATCTTCTGCTATTGCCTTAAACTTGGCAAGCCTTTGTGGGGAACCCCTCACATATCGTACAATATTGCGGAATCGGGTTATGGAATCATCAACCTCTTTTAATCCCTCAACAACTATGAGGTTAATGATATGAGCACAGTATCGAACGTGAATAAACTCGTGGGCCCGAATGACATCATCTCTCACCGTTGTGTTCTGCTTAAACCAATCAATTGCTGTTTCATTCGTACTGGCATTGTCAACTGTAATACACAACACTTTTCAAATTCCCCAGTCCTTTAAACAATCATCCATCTTTGCCCCA
>NW_023355145.1:0-244 GCF_001411555.2 Juglans regia
GTGTATATATATATATATACAGACCCTGTTCTCTTAACATTTCAACCTCTTATTTTTCATTTTCTCTTCCTTTATTCCATCCCTCCATCTCAACCTCAAGAGGTGATATGAGAAGTACCAAGTGAACTCAAAGGCACAACCAAAACCAGCTCTAAGCAACCAAAAACAGAATCTAGAAAACATTATCAAGCACATACAGAACTTTATTGATGGCAATCTAAATTAAGTCTTCTTTTCGAGAACT
>NW_023355146.1:0-370 GCF_001411555.2 Juglans regia
TTTTTTTTTTTTTTTATAGAATAGTCGGAAGCCACCTGTTTATTAGCGACCCCGTCCCAATTTTATTAATAAACCTCACTTATGGCGGAGGAAAACCGTGGTAACAAAACTGACACTCGAGATTTATAGAAAACCATCCCTTGTCTCTAAACCAAAACCCAAAACCAAACTTACAAAACCACCTAAAACAGCAGACCCATACTAACAGTACCAAAAACCCGATACACAAAAAAACCTGCCTATAAATGCAAAACAAGACATAAACCCGAACCACTCCTCCACGTAACATAAACTTGCGCGAAAGAAAAACCAGCAGCAGAACTGGCAACACTCGCACCAGTTAAACTCATATAGTTCTCCCGCCTAATTG
>NW_023355147.1:0-380 GCF_001411555.2 Juglans regia
TGAGGCCAAACTCTCGTTCAACTTCTCAGATTCTTGGAGCTTTCTTGGACCTTTTCTTTATGTGTAGAGATTCATCATTCAACAAACTAGCTCAAGGAAGAAAAGAATTATTGTGTGCTTCTGATCTACAAGTCATGGCCGAATGAAAGTATCATGTACGTAATCCTCTGCACGCCATGCAAGGAAAGTATGATCATTTGCTTAATTCTCTGCACGCCATGAAATGAAAGTATCATGTTCTTCTAGACGATAGGCCAGGAGAAAAGTATCATGTGCTTTTTCACACCATTGAAGGAAAGTACTTGTCAAAACCCAAAACTTGTAAAAAAATTTGCTAGACGAGATGGAGTCATGTCTTCTCACAATAGGATGAGTGTCTA
>NW_023355148.1:0-1227 GCF_001411555.2 Juglans regia
GCGTTTAGTGTATACGCGCGTTTACTACGTTTGAATTATTTTATTTAATTTGTTGTTTTAAAATTATTTTCGTTAGATCATTTTTGTGACCCAATATGTGAGGATTGTACCTCATTTCTTTCCCTTTCATTTTTTCTTTTCCCTTTTTTTTTCTTCTCTTTTTCTTTTTCTTTCCCATTTATTTTCTCCTCTCTCTCTCTTCTCCCACGCGTTGCGTCCGCTCTCTCTCTCCCCTTGCATTTTCTTCTCCTCCCCCAACCCACCACCACGCCACCGTGTCCGACACCGCCCCTCCCATTAGCTTCCCCACCGGCCAGCGACCACCCCCTCCATTTCCATCTTCTCTCGCATTGCCGTGAGCTCCCACGAATAGCTTAAAGCCTTGGCATTCCTTGCGCTGTCGCGACACCGTCGCGCCACCTCCGGCCACCATTTATTCACCACATCATCATCGACCTCTTAACAACCTAATGCACCCAACCCCAGCTCCGATCTGTCACCGGTGAAGTGCATCCAACTTTATTTCCGTTTTGGGATTTTTGGTCTTCGACCACCCTCTACGCCGCCACCCACGGCTAACCACCACCACCACTAATTTCACCGACATCTCTAAGCCCTTCCCTAGTAATCTCGGGTTTTCGTTTGTTCCCATTCAAAAGTGTGTTTTTGAGACCCACAGCCACAGTGCATTTGGCACTGTTCTGTTGCTGTGTTGCCACTTCTTGCAGCTCCGTGATCCTTAAGAAATTATAAAATAGCACTGTAAGTATTTTCTCAAAGAACTTTTATGATTTAAATGTATTTTTACACTAACTCATTTCACTGTGATCTGGTTGGTTTTGCTAGACTGAGTTCGAGAAGTAAGGGGGTCAAATGGATTGGTGGATGAAGTTGTCTGTGTGTTTGGACTGTGTTGAGTGTTGTTGGATGTTGGTTATTGAGATGTTTAATGTACATGGCATATTTGCACACATGATCATGTTTGTAAAGAAAACTGGGTTTTCGTGTAATTGCATTCATATTCATGTGTTTATTGAAAACTGGATTTTCAAGTGAAAGGATTTTTGGGTGCGTGTGTATCACGACCCCAAGCCGAAACGGGGCATTATCTCGGTGGACCTCCTCTGGTCACTCGACGAAATATACTAAGTGACGTCCCCTAGGTTGCCGCTGGGCGACAACGGGATCTGACGGAACGCTCTCATGCCGACTCTCTGACCCCTCTAT
>NW_023355149.1:0-1176 GCF_001411555.2 Juglans regia
AAGCTATACTTCTGGTCCTAACGATACGACTTATCGACCCTTCACCTTTAATTTCAGAGCCACTTTGGATGTGACCTTCCAGATGGAGTGTTGTAACACCCGGACCCAATGAAGCTCAATTTGTTCTTTTTATTTATTTTGTTTTAGTTTATTCTTTTTATTTTTTTATTTTTTTTTACACGTTCACTACGTTAACTTCTGCACGTTTCATTTCTTTCCGTCTATTTTTTTTTTCCACTTAAGTTTCCCTCTCGCCCACGGCATGCATGATCACACACGTCTCTAATGTTTTCTTTATCCACTCCATGCACACGCACGATTTTTTTTTCTTTTCTCGTCCGGACACGTCTCCTACGGCTCTAGGGTTTCTTTCTACGTTCGATCACCTTTATAGATATATATTTATACTTTCTGCAAAACACAAAGCCGCAACACCCTCAGTTTCTTCCCACCGATCGAAAATAAGCCCAATGCCTCCACCACGCACGTACGTCCGCAGCAGGCCTGCACTGCGTCTCAACCTCCATCAAACCCTCCACTGAGTTCCAGTCGCTGCTACCATCTTCAACCACCGCTCCACTGTCGAAAGCGAGCCAGCCCGAGACGCAGCTTGGCATTACTGCATCAGAAAAGCCAACGCCGTGTGCACTTAACCGAACGGAAACCACCCAATGCGAGTCTTTCCCCTGCACGGCGGAAGCCACCAGTCATTGCCCAGCCCCTCGTGCAACCGTAAGCCACCGTATCTACACCATTCACACGATGCCAACCACTGGCAGCCACGAGAAGTCATCCCCTGTTTTTGATCATCAAAATAGAGCCATTTTTCTCCACTGCGTAAGGCTCCTCTACGGGCTGCCCAACCACTAGGAGGGTTGCTGTGTGCAGCCGTCGCCACCTCTGCCCCTGGCTGCTATCACCCGCTGGAAATTAGTCCTCCACTGACCAGTGATGTCCAGCGCCACCGTCCGAAGCCTCCATGCACGCCACATGGTGCGTAATCTCCCTCCCTGTCTCTCTGTCTCTCACTCTCCATTTTCTCTCTCTCCCGTGCTTAACCTAGCTTGACAGCATGTCCGCCGCACGCCTGCTCTCCAGCCGCGTCGCCACTGCCTACCCAGTCCAGCCATCGCACGCTGCCGCTTGATTTCCCTCTGTGAGTTAGCCCCTGCCATA
>NW_023355150.1:0-249 GCF_001411555.2 Juglans regia
ACGCTAGTATGTCGCTCAAGGATTATTTGAATTTTAAGTATTTAGTTTGATGGGTGCGATCATACCAGCACTAATGCACCGGATCCCATCAGAACTCCGCAGTTAAGCGTGCTTGGGCGAGATTAGTACTAGGATGGGTGACCTCCTGGGAAGTCCTCGTGTTGCACCCCTCGTTTTTGTTTTTTCCGCCTTGCGAGATAAATTGACAAGAAGGACCACTCGGGAGTGGATTTTTCGGGAAATCTCGCC